>NC_142621.1:40886288-41189318 GCF_059453375.1 Lepisosteus platostomus
AGATGGTGAAGCAGTTTCTCGCGTCTCCATTTGATCTGCAGGGCAGTCAAAAATGGCCGCGAGCATCCCTCAGGTGATGTCATCCCTCAGGCAGCTCTTCTGTGATAGAGGAAGTGGGCCCTCTCCTACATCTGTGTAGCTCTTTGGAATCCCTACTAATGAAAAGCAATATACAAGTGCAATTACTTAATGTATGAGCCTATTACCTGCTATGCTTAAACAGAAAGCTTTGAGCCCTATTTTTAATTACTTTCCTAGAAAACTAATTTTCAGACTGGACAAGGCTGATCCGGAGCATTTGATATACGTTCTAAGCACTGCTGCTAAATATTTTGCAGCAGACAAACTCATCTGTCATTAGAAAAATATTCTTGCCGTAATGCAAAACCTTTTAAAATCTAAGCTTGCATAGTCAAGTGAATTTGCCTTGTTACTTTGTAATTGGAAACCTCTTCTATTCACAGGAGACAAATAGATGCAGTCTATTACGTGCACTGTGGCAGAATCCCATCTTTTGTTCAGGACTAAGGTCGTAAATGTGACTTCAGACACATGTAGGGAAGCCTGCATTTGTTTCTTTTACACTGCACTGCTCTGCAAGGTTGAGTTATACTCAGTAACACATCTCAGTAGAAGCTTTGAAATATGCTGACACCTCAGGAGGGGAGTTTGGGTCCATACAACTATGTTTTCAGCACAGTTTCTTTGCATGATTTTTAAAATACTGGTTCTATTTGATAGATAAATGCAAAAATATAGTTTATCCACAGCTACAATTTTAAATTACATTCACTGTCACAATAAATTCTCTAGTAGTGTAATAAAATGCACTTGATAGAAGCAATCGCCTGTGGTAGCTGAGTTGTTTCTAACCATATGCCATTACCGTAATTTAGAATAAGTGTTTTGATTTTATTTTTAGGATTGCAGCATCAAAATAATTAAATGAGGCCATTCTTTGGCTTTGAGATGCAAAAAAAACTTTGTTGTGATACACATCCATGACACAAAACATAGTGTCACTCCCTCCTGTCTATTTACTATAAACTGATCAACTAGTAAAGGCCATTTAGTCAGAAATAATGGTCAGCAAGGAACTGTAAAATTCTGCATGCTAAAATTGTTAGATATAGTACCCCTGAAGCATGGTATTTTTGACATTCAGGACTGACAGAAGATACAAGTTAAATAAAAGTCTAAACAAGTGAGTAGATCAATTAAGCAATCAATTAGCACTGGAGAGTTGACGCTCAGCAGGGTTGAAAACAAGCAGATGCTACAGTATGTTTCTCCAGGACAAGTGTTGGGAACCATTGTGAAAGCTCACTGATATTTATTCACTCCTGTTCGTGAAAGAACACTATGGCTGCTGGTTTTAATTCCTTCCTGGAACCTTAATGACATTATTTGAACCAATTATTTGCTTAATTGGTCTTTACTAGCATGAAAATATTTCCACGTCCTTACTCGTTGAGAACTATAAAACCAATAAAAATGGGCCGCTGCCTTTCAGGACCAGGAGTGAATATTACTGTAATCTGATACAATTTTTTCTCCTCAGAGATGCCTTGAAAATAAGCCCAGTATTGCCTGGTTTAACAAGCAAAGGTGAAATGAAAGAGGCTTATAAAGTCTAAACTGAACATGCAATCGATACCCAATTAACACCTGTACTCACACAGTGGGATTCCTTATGGATTTCACAAGCTTTCACAAGATTCTCACATCTTTTCAGGGAGCTCAGAGCTGGTCTGAGTACTGAGTACATCTGGTCTTTGAGAAACCTCCCCCACACCACTCTGTTACTACCTAGTAAACCTTTGCTTTCAGTCTGGTTTATGATGTTATGAATAATAGATGGTATAAATAAACCAACAATTATGTGCCACAGGATAGGACAGTGAAGCACAGACTATTCTTAGGCCTGCAAAATATAAAAAAATATATGTATTGGTCTCACAATAAGACTAAAACTCTTATCATAATTGGTGTGCATTGCGGTAAAACGTAAATAAATGGCTATATATAGTTTTAACAATCATTCTGCTAATTCTGGGGCATCATTGTTACATGTATTTACAACCTTTTTTACAATCTAAGTCCTATTACTATACCTCTTCCCTCTTCTTTTGAGTGCCTTGTTTTAAATGTTTCTATCCCCCAATCTACTATTACTGCCACAGTTTATAGACCACCCAAACCCAGTGGAGCCTTCTTAGGTGAGTTTGTTGACTTACTCTCATTTTTATGCCTTAAGTTTAAAAGGATCCTTATTCTAGGGGACTTTAATATACACATCGATTCAAGGTCTTCCAGTCTGGCTAAAGACTTCCTTTCTCTATCGGGATGTTTTGATCTTGATCTTGTACCCCTACACATAACAAAGGACACACCTTAGATTTAATTATTGCAAATGACTCTTTTGTCTCCCACTGCTCTCCCCTTGATCTAGGCCTCTCTGACCGCTTAGCTATTCTTTTCCACCTGGAATTACCTGTTTCTAACACTTCCCCCTCATGCTCTGTAAATTTCCACAACTGGCGATCAATTGATCACCCAAGGTTTTCAAATTCTGTTCTGTCCTCCTTATCTTGTTTCTCTTCCTCTGACCCTCTAGAGGACAGAATACAGTTACGTGACAGTGCTCTTTTATCTACCCTTGACACCTTTGCTCCCTTAAAAACTCAAACCATCTCCTTCTCTCGCCCTGCCCCCTGGTACAACGACCATCTGCAAAATTTGAAGGCAGCCTCTCACAAACTTGAGCGTAGGTGGCATCTTTCTGGCCTAAATGTACATTATCAGGCTTGGAGAGATTACTTGTCTAAATATAAGGTTACTATAGAGTCTGCTAGATCCACCTACTTCTCTCACATCAATGAAAATCACCAAAACAACCTCAGACAGATCGGATCACAACCTTGTCTTGCTTACACCACTATACAAGCCTATTGTCCAGCGCCAACCTGCAACAATGAGAATTGTGAGGAGATGGTCTCAGGAGGCTATGGAGGATCTACGTGGTGCTTTGGAGGCCACCGACTGGGATGTGCTGTGCGAACTACATGGGGACGACATAGACAGCATGGTGGACTGTGTCACTGACTATATTAACTTCCCCACCAAAGACGTACACTGCTTTTCCAATAACAAACCCTGGATCACCAGCGACCTTAAGGCTCTTCTGAATGACAAGAAGACAGCCTTTAGAAGGGGGGATAAGGAAGAGGTCAAGCATGTACAGAGCGAACTAAAGCAGAAGTTAAGAGAGAGCAAGGACGTCTACAGGAGGAAGGTAGATGACAAGCTGTAAAGGAATAGTCTGAGGGATGTATGGAGCAGCATGAGAGAGATCACTGGCTTCAAACAGGCTGGAGGTGCAACAGAGGGGAACCTGGAGATGGCCAATGAGTTGAACCAGTTCTTTAACAGGTTTGATTCAAGGCCCTCTGTGGCTAAACACCCATCCCCCCATTGCCACACGCTCCCTAAGCCTTCAGAGCTGCGACTGCCCAACAGCTCCTCAATCCCCCCCACAATCATGGCCGCCTACAGCTACAACACCCAACGCCCCCATCCCCCACAGCTGCCACTCTCCAACACCTCCGCCATTAACACCTGCAGCACTGACAGTTTTATGAGCACCATCCACCAGGCCAGGCTGACAATCACGGCTGACCAGGTGAAGAGGGAGCTGAAGAGGCTGCACCAGGGTAAGGCCACAGGACCAGATAACATCTGTCCCAAAGTTCTGAGGGCTTGTGGTGATCAGCTGAGTGGAGTGCTCCAGCGACTGTTCAACCTGAGCCTGTGCTTGGAGAGAGTCCCTGTGCTCTGGAAGAAAGTGTCTGAACAGGTTGTAAGTAACACAGGGGCTCCTCAGGGGACAGTTCTTTCTCCATTCCTCTTCACCCTCTATACTTCGGACTTTAAATACAACTCAAAGTCATGCCACCTGCAGAAGTTCTCAGATGACTCTGCAATTGTGGGATCAAGGGTGGGCGGGAGGAGGAGTACAGGGGACTGGTCAGCAGCTTTGTGGAGTGATGTGGGGAGAACCACCTGCAATTGAATGTAACAAAGACGAAGAAACTGGTGGTAGGAGGTAGGAGGAAAAGGGTCAAACCTACTCCTGTCTACATGGGAGTGGCGTGGAGATGGTGGACTCATACAAGTACCTGGGAGTACACATCGACGATAGACTGGAATGGTCTAAGAACATTGAGGCCATTTACAAGAAGGGTCAGAGCTGACTTTACTTCTTTAGGAATCTCAGGTCCTTCAATGTATAGTATGTAGTAAGATGCTACATATGTTCTTTCTTCTTTTTTTAAGCATGGAATAAACCTATTACTTGTTCCTTTGCAGCCTACGCATGCTGACGCAGCTACCCACCTGAATTAAGACTGAAGTCATCCTTATTGGCACCCCCCATCAACTTCGTAAAGCCAGTCCTGTAACCCTATCTGTATATGGTTCTGTACTTGAGCTTCAATCTAAATTGAAAAACCTTGGGGTTATATTCGATTCTGGCTTAACATTTGACACATGTGCAGCATATTGTCAAAACATATTTTTTTCACCTCAGAAATATCGCTAGACTACGCCCTATGCTATCACTAACTGTGGCTGAAAAGTTGCTCAACACATTTGTGTTCTCTTGAATTGACTATTGTAATGCTCTACTTGCTGGGGTATCTAAATCTACTTTGAACAAACTGCAGTATGTCCAAAATTCAGCAGCCAGAATCCTGACCAGGTCTAGTGCAAATGATTACATTACTCCTATCCTGGAGTCCTTGCACTGGCTTCCTGTCAAATTCCATGTGGACTTTAAAATCCTCATGCTCACCTACAAGGCTCTGCATGGTTTGGCACCTCAGTACCTGTCTGAACTATTATCGCCCTACTTTCCACCTCGCAACCTTCGCTCTTCTAATTCTGGTCTCCTTACTGTCCCCCAAACCAGTCTACATTGTATGGGTGACAGGGCCTTCTCCTGTTATGCCCCCAAGCTCTGGAACTCTCTGCCCAAGGATATCAGAGAGTCACCTTCTCTAAACTCCTTCAAATCCAGACTGAAAACCTTGTTCTTTAGAAAAGCCTTTACTGAACTGGTTCCATTCTTCAACTCTCTGCTTTTCTTAGTACCACCATCCACAGTCTCCTCTGTATATTGTAATTGTATTTTATCTTCTGTATTCTTTTTATTTATTGTTGTTGTCATTCTGTAAAGCGCTTTGAAAAGCCACCATTAAAGGTGCTATATAAAATAAAGTTTATTATTATTATTTCTAATAATTTCAATTCAAAATATATTAATCTATTAAACTTGCTTTAAATATGGAGGATATGACTTATTGTAAAAATGTAGAATTTCTTATAATGTCTCATTACCTCATAGATGTATAGTCACATATATTTTTCAGTTCCAAACAGGATAAAATTTAATGGGAATCATTATGACATTCTGGAAAATGATATGGATAGTCAAAGCAATTTGATTTGCATACTTCCCAGAATCTATAGCCATTTTTAAAAACATACACTGTATTTCTTTTCTTCATCAGAACCTTTGCTATTGCAACCTTATTGTAAATGTAGAATTCAATAAATTGTACTAATAATCACTTCTTATTTTTAATAGTATTATTTATGATAATACCATATCTCTATCATTTCAATAGAGTACTCAGTGTAGAAGTTAGTTTTCTTAACATTAAAAATCGAATTATTAAGATAAAAATCTATCTGAGCTCTACAACAACCTGTCTAAATATGATTCTTTAAATTTATTATTTTTAATAAAAATAATGTTTTTGTTCGTCCTCCTTTGCAAATAAAGCATTTTTAAAAATGTCTGCTATAGTGTTCTGCACGGACTACTTTAACTGTTACTCTGGGAAGGACGGGTTTCCATAGGGACCGCATGTACGCGCATAGGGAGGCGGTTTCTTTGAACCCAATTCAGGAAGTAAATTTCAAATAAAGCCAAATTTGTTCTGTTTTTCTTATTAAATAAGGTAAGTTTGTTTAATATTGTCTTTCGTTTGATTGTTTCAAAACCCCTTTGATTTACAGCTTTTCTAGAAAGACGTAAACATAAACAGCGGTTCAACAAACACGAATAACACTCTTTTAAAAAAAGAACCTAAAACGATTATCCGATTTTAACTCTTGAATATTGTCTGTCTAATGTATTAATTTGATGTATTCAAAATCCATTAGTCACATGTGGTAGTTACATTACTGCAAGGGTCTACGTCGGAAGGAAAACAAGTGCAATAAAAGTCATTATTGCGTCATGTTGATTCTGTTCCAAAGATTTTAAATAAAACTTTAATATCATTTTTATTTTTACAGTGTTTAAGATGTATTGTTTGAGGAGGTGTGACCAACCCTTTTCTTCTAGTGTTCAAATTGTTTAAATGTCATGCACGAAAACGACCTTTATAAATACATTTCAACATTTCAGTGCTGTGTAAAATGCATTATTCTCACAATTTATTGTGATTTCACTCAAATGGGTCACTTCGTCGGCTTCGTCTTTTCTTTGCATCATAATCATTTGGAGAGTGAGGTTTTTTTTTTCTCAAAATACCAAACATGCGTAGAAACCCCCTTATATATCTAGAACTTGATGCTCATTTGTTCCAAGTTTTTTTTTTCCAAAAATTAAAAGAATAGTATTTAATAACACTATACCTACAGAATTCTGCAATGTGTGGACTGTGATCTTGTGCGTGATATTTCATGTTGGAGTGGCATGAATGGTTAGCAAAATCCTTTCAGTTCGAGGCTGGGTCCTTCATGGTGTCTAATGAACACAGCTGCCACATTATAAAAACAGTGGGTGAGACTGGTGACACGGTCTTTCATCTGTAGCAGACAGGATTATCAGTGAAAACACAGACTGTAGATGTTAGGTGAAGAGACAGCCCTTCTGTGCTGACTCACAGCACTCTGATCAGAGGCCTTTATCTTTGGGAAATCGCAACTCACTGCCTCCTGTCTGCCGAGGAGGAAGTTGGTTCGTGGTCACAAATGATCAGTGACTCGCATCCCCTTTCCTGTCAGTTAAGTACAGAATTTATTGTCTGTGTGGACAGGGGCCAGTCGGGCACCTTAAAAAACTGCCTGGCCACTGTGGACCGAAGTCAAAGTATCACATAAATCTGTATTCTGTTACTGCCTGGGCAGTTCAAGAAGTGCCGATTGGTCTTTTCCACAGCACCGCAACAGAATAGAAGCAGTAAAAGTTCAGAAGAGATATACTGCACTCAGTATGGCTTTAGCTTCTTCTTTTACCTTTTTCTTTGTGTTTAAGGATGCCAACAACAGCATCACAACAATTACTAATGCAATTACTAATTACTAATACATCTCAATTCTGTCACTGACAGCTTCCAGTAAATCCCACTTCTGAGTCATTACCTGTCTCTCCATTAATATTTCCAAGTGGCTGTGGTGTTGCAGGAAGTGTCTGGACAGGAGCCAAAGTTAGAGCAGATTTGACTTATGCTCCTGCCTGCAGTACCTGTGCAGTTTGCAAAATGAGTTTATTTTTTCTACCCTTTACCCTGTTCGTCTTCCGTTCGGTGCTGTCTGTTTATATAATTGTATACTTGAATACAAAAAATATTGGTGTTGAAGAGTAGCCACCACAGAGATTCGATTCGAAGAGTCACAATAGGAATTTCCTGAAATCGTGTGTTCTGTTTCTAGGAATGTCCTCCGGATTTAATTGATCTTTCTTTGGGAGGTACTGCAGCCATGCTGGACGAGGGGCACCTGGATGCGCTCTTGGCCTCTAAGGAGAGGGAGTGGAAGGAGCTGCAGGCCAAGCGCGTTCAGCAGTTGGAGGAAGCACTGCGGGACACCAGAGCTCAGCTGACCACGCAGGGGGAAGTGTTTCAGCGACTGAAGGAGGACTTTGAATTCAACCTGCGGGTCCTGGAGGAGAGAGACCGGGAGCTGGAGCGCTACGACGCCATGGCCGCCCGCCTGCACTCTGTGGAGAGCGCCAGGCGGGCCGAAACCAGCGAACTGCGAATTCAAATCGACAAGCTGCAGGAGGCCGTGTCTGCCGAGGCCAGGAAACGGGAGGAGCTGCAGAGGCTGTACCAACAGAGAGTTGCTGAACAGCACCTCCAGCTGGAGACAGTACAGAGGTGATCCACTGTATTTCCTCTTGAGGCTTAGCTCCAAGCCTCATGCTTTGTGATTACTTAATTGAGAATAGGTCTGTACAGTTAGTGCACAGCCCAAAAATGAATAGAGGCCCTAAGCTGTTTCTAAAGCTCTTGGCTCTAAAATGTGATTCAGTCCACTCTGATCACTTGCATTCTTTAAGACTTATAATCAATTGCGTTCTTTATGAAGAATAAACATATCCATTACTGTTTGAAAAACCATACTGTTAATATGAAAATACACCACAAAAACATTTATGGTGAATTAATGTTAAAATCAGAAAAGCCTGTAGCACCAAATGATATAATAAAGATGCTTGATTTTAACTTTTGTTCACCCAGTAGAAGAAACTCTTGGGGAGTGGGGATCTTAAAGACCAGGGCTTTTTAATGGATTTGCCAAATAAAAAAAGTAAAAGAAAATGCATTTTAAAAAATTGTGTATCCATCAAAATAATGATCTAAATATAGCAGTCACATGAGATTTGTGAGGAACACTTGGACCAGACTGGACTTGGGGAATAATTTCAGCCTTTCTTTAGCATCACGATATGATAAATTGTTCACCACTCGATAGAATTTGAGTGATGCTTTCTATAAGAAATATGTTCCTGAGCTCTGGAGGCTATGAGCTAAAGTCAACAAATGAAATAAAGCCTGTCTTAACAAACATGATTACGAGGTAGTACAGCAAATAGATATTACCAAGAGATGAAGAAATGCCATCCCGCATTTAGAAGTGTGATGAGTCATTATTTCCAATTACACATGGTTGCTTTAATGATTTTTAACGGCTTATCTTTTAAAAATAAAAATAGCACCTTATCATCCATTATAAGCACTAATGTACTTTAAAAAATGTTACCCATTTTCAACTGGAGTTTGTAGATCAGATACTTAATGGAGAAACTGAATAATTAATGGTTTTATAGGAACTGTATTTTATCTTTCCCTCAGTGGTTTTAAACTGATAATGGTTTTAGTAACATAAAAATGCCAGCTACTCAGTCACACTACCTGATTCCTGGTGAACAGTTCACCAGGAAAGGGCCTGATCCACTGACCCACTGGGGTAAGAGAGGGAAAAGGTATCCTCTGTTGTTGTTGGGCTGGGATTACCTGGGGGCAGGTAATCCCAGTTTTCTGTGACTGGTTTTTCAGTATCATTTGATAAGGCCAGATAAGATAAGAGAACCATAATCAACCTGCCGACGTTACTGCTCGTATGCTGGTCAAGTGGATGTTAACTGGCTGATTCCAACGACAATTCAGTTAGAACTTGTCTGTGTAAATACCAGTATAAATGGGGGGAATGTTGTAATTGAACATGTTGTTGTGAATGGGTAAAAGAGAAATATCAGCTTCATGAAATAAACAGTTCCATTGCCAACAGGTTGACACCTGAATCATTTAATTTCTTTCTACCTGTGATTCAGCGCGAAGGGCCATGAAATTGAGAGACATCGGGAGGAGTACGAAAGCCTGAAACGTGAGCTTGAGCGCAAGATTCAGGAAGTGGAAGGGGAGCTCGCTTTACAGAAACAGGTACCTGCCAAGAATCTGAACTAGGAGTCCCACTCCGTGGTTCTTGCCAGAGCACTTCATGCTCTGGGCATATTTTTAAAGTATTTACTGCAAACGTATGGACTGTTAATTTGTAAACAGTTCTTTGCCAAGCAATCATTCAAAGCTTTTCCTAGGAGTCCTGAAACAGGAGCACTCAGAGATTTTCTTTTTATATCTTCCTATAATCCTTTGTTTTATTCTTAAGAATAAAGGGAGTAAGCTTATAAGAGATGGTGAATGTGGTCCAGCATAATGCTTTTTCAAAACAACCCCCTGAACTCTTCTTTCCCTAATGGCTTCATGTCTTAGTCGTGTGACAGAACCAAAACCGTAACTGTTGGTATGTTCGACCTCTTGAGTATGAAAGACCTCTGCAGATTAGAAACCCATTACAAAGACACTTGAGCCATTTACTGTGGCAGCAGCACACTGAGAGATGCATGCAGAACTTGGTGCTAAAATGTAACTTGGCTTTAAAAGCCCCAAAAGCTATGCTCCTTTTAATACTGCCACATTAAGAAGTTTTAAGTAATACAGGTCTCTTATAGGTTTTTTTTATTTGTTTTTGATACAAAAGACTCGAAAAATAATGTATTTGAATTCCTAGGCTGTAACTGCTTTGATTTCTTAATGGGTGCAAAGCTGAAAGTGCTCAAATGCTTGCAAAGAGGTAAGACCCAGTGACATTTTATGAAATCAATCAGCTCATGACTCCGGTTCAGCTGGCTGCAGTCCTCTCCTAGCACTGTCACCTGTCCTGTTGAGGAAAGGTTTGACCTCCTTTCCCTCTCCTCTGTAAGGTTTTGTTTAGTAAGAAGAGAAGGCGCTAATACCTCAGGCCTTTAACTGAATTCAGATCTCGCTACTAAATTTAACGTGGGATGTCTGCAAAGGTCAGTAAGAGTGAAATAGTTACAAATTGGGCAGAGGTTCTGGATTGGTGGATGGTGTTAGATCTGCTGCCAATAAAAATTATGGGATCTAAATAAATGAAAATAAGGTGCAGCTGGAAATCTGATCCTGAACCTCCAATACTGTGCTGGGTCTTCTGGACTGCCAGTTCACCTCCTAGCTCATGATTCCTTTACTTCTTACACAGGTCTCCACCTACAGGATTTGTGCCTCCCACTGAAAGAACTATCAATAAATGTGGCCTAGTAGATCAATGCTTCATATATCTCCTTTGTCTGTATTGAAATGAGTGATAATGTGAATGCTTGGTGGCCTTACAATAATCCTAGGTATCCATTTTAACTCTGATGCACAACAATATTAAAATGGATATCTGCTAATTCAAAGTTGTATGAAAGAGACATGAGCTTGAGAAGTGTAGACAGAAGTGAGACCATTGTATATTAATATATTAATCTTGCTCTATCTTGCTACTTGTGCATGGTGTTTGTGTAATATATTTGTGTTTTGTGTTGGTAATAAGTCTCTTTAATTGGTCAAGTATTCCAATTAGTAGTAGGCGAACATTAGGTTAGAAACAAATGGAAGCCATTCATGTATCTAGCTCATTTAGTACATTGTAGTTAATTAAGTCAAGGATCCAGCCACTTCTCAAGATAAGCCAAGGTAGCGTATCAGCTTGTACAAGATAGCTGGCAAGCTTGTTCCAGATTCCGATTACACTGCACAAAACAGATATCTACTACCCTGAATTTTGAAAATATGTTCACTTAGTTTCCTTGTCTTCTTGTTTCAGTGCTAATTTGACTAATTCTAATCCGGCCCCTGATAAAAACAAATAGGAACAGTAGTATTGACAATAATCCTTATTTAAACCAGCTATGTCAGTTCAGAATAAATTTACATCAATGCAGTTAACATATTAAATCCATTAGTATATAAAATCAAATCTCATATTTTTTTTATATTGAAAATCAATTGTCTAGAAAATTCAAAATTATTTCTTTAAAAAATTTTTTTTTCAATATAGTAGATTAGAATTTTAAAGAGTTATACACTGCCATACAAATTTAGCCATATGTACTTCACTTCAACTCACACCACAGGCATAATCTGTTTGTTATCTGATTAAATTAATCGGGAGGTGTATCACTATCTCAGCAATTCCAAGTCTGCTTTTCTTGGCTGTTGCTTCCCTGTTCCCAAGTCAGCCTTTGGTAGGCTGTGTCTTTGTTATGACTTGCAAAGGAATTGCAATTCAGATACAGATAACAATAAAGTGCTATGATCTGTTTTTTCTCCATAGTAAAATCAGTGTATAATCAGATTTATAATGCTTTGGCATCAATGTATCTACATATTTTGCAGGGACCTCTAGTTTTATCTTGAACATAAGAAGCTACATCAGCAATGACTTTCTTTTTTACAGAATACAGAGATTTTTTGAAAATTCAGTTTTGCACCCCAATAAACCTAATGTCGCCGGTAGCATTTTAGTAAGACTGGATAAGTGTCCCATATTTATTCCTTGTCAGGAGCTTATGGTGGAGTTTGACAGTGAAATGAAACGCAGGGAACATGAATTCATTCTGAGGATGGATGAGATGAGCAACGTTGTTCTGTCTCATGAACTCAAGGTAAGGTCTGTGAAACATCATTAACTTTTTTTTCATATCAGTGCTTTACTGTGCAGTAACATTGTATAATACAACAACAGACCAAACCAAACTCTCATAATTGTAACCTTACATGAAAACTCTGTTTTTGCTACTGGCATGTATAGTTCTTCTTAGAAATGTAAACAGCCAATATAGAATGGCACACTAGCACTAATACTGTATTAATTAATATTTTAAAGATAGTTATAAAACAGCTAACTTCAAATTTTCAAGTTCACAAGATTACAGGTGATGATTTGTAGTACACCTTTAATGGTGTTATGTACTTTGGCATGTATGTAAAGTTTTCATAATTAGTGTTTCTATGGTTTTATGAATAGAGTAAAGCATGCTGCCTGATACCTCTATCCACTGCTCTGTCTTTACTGTTTTACTGCAATGCACAGGTTAAATTACTGACCAAGGAACTGGAGGTGCACACCAAGGCCCACAGCGAGGCAGTGGAGGCTCTCCAAGCTTCAGAGGAGCTCTATCGGGATGCACAGAAAGAGATCAAGCGCAGAGAGTGGGACATCAAAGACATCTCTGCTGTAAAGGATGCTCGGTAACAATATCTTAACAATATTTACATCACCTTGTTGCAAAATGCAGAGTATGCCGTCTCCTGTGGTTTTCAAGAACATTTGACATGCAGTGTGGCTTTGCAGCTTGAAGATACATGAACATCAGGGCCATTTTTATTGTTTTTATTTTTTCTTACTCTCTTTTCGCATACTTTTTGTGAATCATGTCTGTAGTATCTACAAAATGTGCGCAAGCTTTTATCACCATAGTATCATAACTACAGCTTTAATGGTACAGCATGAAGCATAGGAAAAGGATCGTTCATTTAGATACTTTTTCTCTTCCTGAAACATTCCAGCGAGACCTATTCAGTTGTTTTTTAATTAACTAGGCAGCCTGTATCATTTTCACTTCATGTTTATTTAATTTTAAAGCTTTTCTTAGCTGTGTGAAAAATTGGTATTGCTTCAACATTTTTAAATATAGATAACCTCTTTAGTAATGCATGAAAATGATACCAGTGTCAAACATTGTGGCAACCCATTTCTCACCGTTCCTAATAGCACTGCTCAAGCAGGTTTCCATTAGAGGAGCTGAGCTCTGGGGGAATTCTCCAGTCCAGATCATTCCTGACAGTTCAGACTGTGATGGGAAGAAAAGTGTGTCCCTCTGGGCTTGCAGGCTCACTGAAGGAGGAATTTTCATCTACAGATGATAGATTATTCTGTTCGAACACATTTTCAATTTTTTCAACTTTGGCACTACTTAGATTTAATAGCTGTGTATACTTAAATGGTGAGGCATGCATGAAATGGAATAAAGAAAACAACAAAGTTGATTCAAATGTTTGTTTGCCTTTTAGTCTTTTATAC
The DNA here is from genome assembly GCF_059453375.1 of Lepisosteus platostomus. Lineage (NCBI taxonomy): Eukaryota > Metazoa > Chordata > Actinopteri > Semionotiformes > Lepisosteidae > Lepisosteus > Lepisosteus platostomus. Next base: position 40,900,014 of record NC_142621.1, read on the forward strand.
TTGTATGTGTTGAAATAGAGAATTGTTTCTATTCTTTGGAAAGTGACAAACCTCAGATTTTCCATCTTTTCGGAGCCTCTGTTAGAAATTAACTGTTCATCATTATTTATTTTTAAGACTGAAGGAGCTTGAGGATAAACTAAGTGTAATGGAAATGAACCGGAAAAAAGAAGAAGAAATATTCAACAGAAAGTAAGTCTCAGTGTCCTAAGCACTCTTGTAAAAACTTTTGTTCATACCAATGCATGTACACTGCCACCTAAAACCCAAAATGAAAAATAATTTTTAAAATATGCATTTTCATCAGTTTCCTAAGTAAATTGTCACTGATCTAAATGAGGGTTTGAAAGATTCAGAACTGGTATGAACAAACCTCATTGAAGGTTTTCATTATGCTGTTTTTTTACCGCTTAAAAGCAATTTAAAAATCAATTTCTGTATAAATAACTAGTGTTATTTACAAGTGTTTGTAAAATTAGAACAGTTCACCAAATACGTTTTACTTTTAGGAGGGATACCAGATTATCCATCCATTTTTTAAATTACTTCTTCAGTGTTGTGGTGGAGCCCAAGCCTATCCCAGCAAACAATGGGCTCAATGGGGTACACACTCACACAATGGCCCATTTTTCCAGAGGCCACCTTACCAGTAGGTTTTTGGACTGTGGGAGGAAACTGGAGTACCCAGAGGAAACCCACACAAACATGGGGAGGAAATATAAACAACACGCAGATAACACTCCTGGTCCGGAATTGAACTCTGGGATCAATGGGCTACCCGACACCAGACCATATGTTACTATAACAACAGTTAACAATGTATCACCACTGTGAGGCCAGAAATCATAGGAAGCTGACATGTTGCTAGTGCCCGCAGAAAGGAATTGACAAGAATTAGCGGTGTGCTGCAGACATGAGGAGCTGGATCGCTGTGCGAGGGAGAGGGAGGCAGCCCTGGTGGCGGTGCGGGAGGCCCATGCTGAGCAGCTCCGAGACATGGAGAACAAGAACCGGGAGCTGCAGACCGAGCTGGACACCCTGCTCATGGAGAAACGCAGGCTGGAGTGGAGCCATGCTGATGCGTTGAGGGAGAAAGAAGACCAGATCGAGAAGTAAGACCAAATCTGTCTGACTCTCAGCTTTGTTTTATCTGAGCTCTCAGCTGCTCAGAGATTTTGGATAATCCAGTTATTGAATGATGTGATTGTAGTATTGTACTTTTAATGAAATCTACAGTGGTAAATATTTAGCAAGTTAAACCCATTTCAAAAGAAAAACCAAGAACTCTCGTATAACATGCCTTTCATCAGACTTCGGGGGGGGCTGGAAACAACACGAGCTGGATGGGACGCCTATATTGCCCAAGTCTCCAAGGAAACCGTTTCTAAGGACATGGAGCTCCAGGCCCTGGGAGAAAGGGAGTCCAGGCTGAAAACAGAATTGCAGCGATACAAGGAGGATGTGGAGAGGTGAGGAGCCTGTCTCATTAGGTGTGTTAAAAAAGATCCAGCAAGCATCCCTCAAGCAAAAACCTGGTACAGGAGCAACCTTGCACCAGGGGCTTTACATTTGTGTGTCTGAGTCTCTGACATTGAAGTTCGTCAGCCTTGTCCTAATACAGCATGTTGCTATGTGAGAGGATGAGAAGGCTGTGGCGTCTCCCTGCACCAGGTACAAGCAGCAGGTGACCCGCGGGGTGGAGCGGGAACGTGGCCTGGAGCAGGCCCGGGTCCAGGCTGAGCTGGACTGGCAGAGGCGCTGTGAAGATGCAGAGCAGGTGCAATACGCAAAAAATGAAGAGCTGATTCAGGGACTAACTCAAGCCAGAGACCAGGTGGGCATAGAAATATATTTTGTGATTGGCGTATTTTCTCTCTTGGTTGATACCTAAAGCTTGGAACACTGTAGATTGCAGATGCCTTTCATAAGAACAGAGAGTATTCACCATGGTATCATAGCAAGATCCTATACTGTATTCCAGCAGACTCGTGTTTTACGCAGTAGTTAGGTTCCTGACATAGCATGTATGGATGCAAAATCGTGTATAATCAGAACACCCCCATTAGACTCTCTTATTCCCCTCTCTTAAACAAGTAAAATCAGTCTTAAGTGTTTTAGTATGTGCATTGATGTAGTTTAAAGTACAGTATTATGAAACCAGTAATACAGCAAACACAGTACTGTATAGTATGCAGAATAGATCAAATATTAATAAAATGCAGGGAACAATCAGAATAATCTCCTAATGATGATAGTGATGATGACTACGAAAGGATTGGAAGACCATGGCAATGAAAATGCAACCAAAATCGCAATTTTTAACTCTAAATCAGGCACTTTTCTAGCCTTTCCCCTTCTTACTTTTTTCTTCCCGTTTCATACTTGTTTTCAGTTTACGAGCCATATTGAGTGTGATGCCACAGGATAAAGAAAGAGCTGGCATGCTGTAGACCATGTAACAAGTTCCCAAAGAGTAGCTCAAGTGCATGCGGTGCCAGATCTGAATTTGTTAAACTTCCAACATTATTTGGATTTTTCATTTTATTTTATAGACCATTTATACACAAATTTGCTAAAAATATTTTGTGTAAAATGTGAGTTTATCTATATTGCCTCCTGAAAGCCCCCGTTGGTATAATCTTTTTCAGTAGTCATAAGTATTCTGTCGTGGAACACTGTGCTGCCAAATGACTGCTGCATTAACCCAAGGGTTAGGTACTGTACTTTAGTTTATTATTGTTATTGTGAAGGGTTTTGAGTGCCACATATTTACCTGCATATGTGCATTATGTCCATAATCATCTCAGCACTCAATTTTAAAAAAGATTTTTATGTTCTAGAATTACATAATATTCCAGAGAAAGACCACGCACCTAGAACATTTGGATTAACCAATAATTTTGCAAGTGGGGTTGATTTGGCGAACACGCATTTCAAACTCTAGAGGAATAAGACCTTACAAAACCTGCTTCATATCTGAAAGCTCCGAGTTGGGTGTTGCATTTTAGGTAACAGCTGAGCTGCGTGAGAAGGAGCGTGAGCTGCAAGATATGAGTGCGTTTCTGCGCAGTGTGACTCTGGAGAGAGACCAAGCATTGGCTGCCCTGAGCAAGAATGGGCTTCCCAGCAGAGAGAGACAGGTGGGCGATACCCTTCCTGACTATCCAAGACCTGCTGCAGCCTTGTGGGGCTGACTTTGACATAGGCAAGAGTATGTGTACAACATTAAACATGCATGAAATGGAATTGACCAAAAAAGAAACAATGCAATACCTGTAAAATTCAAGGGCTGATACTGATGGTTGCACAAAAGCCTAACATGTGTGCAGATTTGGTGCGGGGAAACTGGGTAATATTTGGGTGGTGCTTGTTTTACTATCCCAGGGTATGTTTGTGAGCGTGGGTTGATAAATTCATAGAACAATGGGGACAGCTTCATGACGATGGCATTGTATACACCATCATTATTGATTAAATCATCATTTATAAACACGCTTTAATCATCATGCATTTCTCCAGAATCTGAAGTCTTACTTTGGAGGTAATGTTGGTTTCCAGATGATGACAGCCTGAAGGAATCCACTGATCCAATTTATTGCATCTTGCCTGTTTTTTAATTTACTGTTATAATGAGTCAAGGAGGACGTTAGTTCACTGTCAGATGATCTGAAATAAACTGGAAAGTACAAGAAGATCTATCCTTGTCTTGGTTTAATCATATACATCAGGAGTGGTCTGAGTCAGTTGTGGGTGTGGAAGGTGATGGCGTTTTTTCCTTCATATAGAATTTAATGTTATAATGTTATCCTTTTCATCATACAGTATATCATTAATTTCTATTTGATATCCTTAGAACCTTTTCAATCCTACAAAGTTAACCCCTGTTTGATGGGCAAGGAAGTTTTGTAATTTTAAATAATAGATGGTAGTCCCTGCAAATAATTGAATATGAGCTTTTATGGGAATACTAGTATTAATTGTTCTTTGAAAAATAAACCACGTTATGTAGTTATATCAAAATCTTAATGTTTCTTGACAAACATACAAGATGAGTCAGCTAAAGTGAAACTATTAATGCAATTGTAAATAATTAATAAAAATAATGAATAAATTCAATATTCAGAAAAGGTTCCCAGTCTTTATTATCCAGTGTTCCTTTTCTCTGCTCTGTTAGTGGTTAAATTAAAGATCCTGTTCTGGGACATGTTGTTTTTACAGCAGACTAGGAGTTTAAACTACTAGCCCCTTTTAGTTGGATTGAAATTGCATAGTTGTTGGGTTTGGGCTGCTTCCTTATCATAGGTTTGAGTTCAGTAATTAAAAGGCACAGGGATCCTTGCTGAAGTCTGGTACTAAGACGACATTTTCATGATTTGTCATTTTGGTTATTTTTTTTATTCTGGGCACATTGTTGGACATCTACTTTAAAAAACAACAAGTAGAAAGGAATTGGAAGCATTTTCTGTGTGTAAAAAAATGCATTCTCTTCAGAGGCATTGGAGGAAACTCTCAAAGCAAGGTTCACAAACAGATATGTCTTGCCAGCGTGGGTCTCCAGGGAGACAGTATACTTGTTTCTGTTTGTTTTTTCCTTCAGTTGATTTAGTTCAACTGGCAGTTTTTGTTTTGTCCTTTCAAGGACTCTTGAGTCTGTGAACCATGCATAAATTGCATAAATCTACTGTATATGGGAGGTCATATTATTTTTTTAAAGAATGCATTACATGCAAGCACATTTATTATACCCACTGAAGTTAAGCAGGTGTGAGCCTGGTCAGTACCTGGATGGGAGACCTCCTGGGAAAAACTAAGGTTGCTGCTGGAAGAGGTGTTAGTGGGGCCAGCAGGGGGTGCTCACCCTACGGTCCATGTGGGTCCTAATGCCCCAGTATAGTGAGTGGGACACTATACTGTAAACAGGCGCCGTCCTTCGGATGAGACGTAAAACCGAGGTCCTAACTCTCTGGTCATTTAAAATCCCAGGGCACTTCTCGAAAAGAGTAGGGGTGTAACCCCGGTGTCATGGCCAAATTTCCAATCACAGTGCTGATGTTTAATTGTATTTTGAAATGTAATTGTTCTGCTTATATTAATCATTACATTGTCACTTACACACCACTTATCGGGCCGTATGATATATACTGTATATATAATAAGTATCAGAACACAACAGTGAAGTCAGTACAGCTATACGTGATTTCATACTGTTGTTGAGCTGCTTTAAGCTGAACATTTTTTTTCCTGACAGTCTGCGATGTGCAATAGAGGAAGTGTGCAAGAGCAGGTTGGATGATGTGCAACACAATATGAAAAACCGTCCAGGCTAACCCGGGTGAAACCGTACTGATTGTGAAATCTTTGACCTTGTATGGTTTTTATTTTAGCAAGACTGTGACATTGGTGGCTTGGCATTGCTTCAGGCTCTCTGCTTAGAAACCAACTGGAAATAGAAACTGTGGCTTTGGGCCAGAAGGGCAGAGCAGGTCAATACCAGTGAAGTGTTTGTATTCTTTACAGCACATCACAACACCCCAGGGTTTTGTTTCAATGTGAAAGTTAGTGTGTAGAGAAGACATGAATGCTTTCCTTTCTGAAACCTGTCTAAAGATTTGATTTCTTGGCCTTGACAAGACACTTGACGTATTACTGATTTATTATTAGTAGTAATTAAATTATTAATTACTTTAAAACATACTTCTGTGGTCTGATTGTTGTATGCTCTGTTGCATGTATTGTTTGCATGTCATTATTTTTGTATCGTAGTGATACCTGCAGAATATGCATCATCATCTTTTTATTGTCATTGGTTCAATAGCTTTTTATTGTTTTTTTTTCTGCTGTGAAGCTTGGCTGAAAAAAAAAACAATTAGATTTGATTGGGCTTACAAAAATCAGTTCCATACGGTGCTTTAGGAATTTAATGGCTAAATAGCCAAAAGAAGTATTGACCTGATCAGGTCTGTGGAACACAATAGCAATTGTCTTGTAATGGATTTGTAAATATGATTCTGTATGTTTTAACTTAGATTAACCTGTAACTGACTCGATAGCATGCTGCCTACCATTCTCCTAATATAAAGCTGCTGAAAACTATAGCCCAACCATAGATGAAACAGATTCTGCGTACTGGCTTTTTAAAAATTAAACAACACCAAACCTGGGGTTCCATCTGTGTGGAGTTTGTGTGTTCTCCCTGTGTTTGCACGGGTTTGCCCCTGGTGCTCCAGTTGCCTCCCACAGTCCAAAGACAAGCTAGTAGGTCAATTGGCTTCTGGAAAACCTGTCCCTGGTGTGAGTGTGCATGTCTATGTCTGTGTGTGCCCTCTGATGAGCTGGCTAATCCAGGGTGTGTCCCAGTTTGAGCCTGTTGCTTGCTGGAATAGATTCCGGCTCCCCACGAATCTAAAACTGGATTAAGCAGTTAGAGAATGGATCTCCAAAAATAAAAACACCTTGTAACCTAGCCTTCTGATTAGCTGACAATAAGCTGCTTCATGCTGCCATCTGATGACTGACTTTTGTAAGTGCATCCATTTAAAAAAAAAGATCTTGAAGGACAAATGTGTAGGTCACATCAAAAAGAATCAAATGCTTTATGATGTGTAATGAAATTGAAATGGAGGTTAAAAAAAGATTCTAAAATGGATTTGAGAGGTAAAAGGTCAGTTCATGCAGGCCATAAATCTAACCAATCTACATATAAATGTACCCATTCTCTTTGGTGCATAATGTTGTTCTAATGAATAAATCAGTAGCGTTGTATATCTTCATTCTGCAGATTGGGGCAAGAAGGCTATTTATTATACACTTATGTTGTCTCAGATAAATGTGTCAATCATAATCATAGTAGATCTCTATTTAATCACTGTACAGATAGAGAGATGGAGAAACAAAAGGCTAGACTGATGGGAAGATTATTACAGTCATCTTGCATGACCTATTATTGCAGTAAAATATGTTCCCCCAACAGGCAATCTAGAATTTTTAGAATTGTAAAATTATTTGTATTAAAACTAAATTGTTTTACTAAAATGATCAAAAGATGCACAGTGAGGATACCAAGTAGTTGTTTTCTAAAAATATTTTTAAATATAACAATTTTTGAATATAACGATATGTAGTTACAAATCAAACGCCATGTTAAACCACAGCAATGGGATTAAAGGTTGCTTCCTTGGAAAGCACAGTAGAATATGATACAAAGCACAGTCTACTGTAATGCTATGAAATGAAGTTCATAGGCCTTGTACGAAAGCTGCTGTCTTTCTCATGATTGATGGCGCCTGTTTCTCTGCAGCTGCAGGCGGGAGAAGGCAGCAGCTTCCCCTCGGATGAGATCCGCCGGCTGCAGCAGCAGAACGCCAGCCTGCGTGCCATCATTGCCGGGATGAGGAAGGACATGGAGGCCCTGAGTGAGCAGATACCTGTCCCCCCTGCTGCTCCCAAGACCCCACGTGGCACTGAGCCTGCGAAAAGCCCAGACGGTCCAGGGAGTCCGTTTATTCCGGGTACAGAGAAAAACATACTCATTTCAGCAAGTGTAATGCTTCTTTAACCTTTTTCTTATTCACTGATTGCATTTTAGAAAAATCTTTAACAAAGTAAATGATTAAAAGCTAGTTTTCAATCGTTTATAAGTGAAGAACATGACACTCTTTTTTTCTTGTGATTCAACCTTCAGCTAGTCTAAACAGAATCGTTAAAACTTTTGAGCTTCTCTATTCTTCATATGACAAATGCACAGTGGAGGCTAAAGACACTGCCTTACACTTCAAGGTATAAGACATAGCTTCACCGCACATGGACCACTGATTACAGCCCTATTCTGCTCAAGTCACCCGTCATACTATATAATTATACTGTAATGAGCCAGAGCTGGTGTTTGTGCCTCAGAGTACACCAAGTCACTGGAGGAGGAGGTAAAGGAGCTGAAGAAAAAATACAGGAGTTTGGAAGAACAGCTGGAGGAGGCACAGAGGGCTCCCAGTCAGCCCCCAGCCCCTGGCCTGGCACTTCCAGTGAGTGCTGATAATGCCTATCTCCAAAACCACATCCGCACTCTCAATGAAATAATAGGTAAGAGCCTCAGCTGCAGACCTTTCTAATAGCTAATTTAACCTTTAAAAAAAGAATATTTCAGCAGCATCTGATAATGCATTAACACTATAAGAAATTAAAAAATCATATGATCTCAGTAAAAATGTGTATAAAGATGTGCCCATATATTTTAGGCAATGGAGTTGCTAAGATTTACTAATAGGTCAATAGAAAATACAATGAATTCTTAAGCACTTACTGTAAGAGTGAATAATTCAAATTCAGTATTCTTAAATGTTGTGTTGTCAAGTCTGGATTTAGAATGTGATATATTCAGAATGGGCAGAATTAAATGTGCGGCTTTTATTTTTTAAATTATCCCTCTGTTTTGAAATATAGTTTGGGTCTGTATAGCTGCTCAGTAAGAGCTCTGAAGCAAATGTTTATTTTTTTGTTTGTTTTATAAGTGGGAGTTAAATTTGCCAAGCAGTGGCAATAGCATGTATAATACTAACAGTACGTTAGTCATCTCTAAAGAATGTTTCATTGCCCTTCTGCTAATGGATCTCATTAGGGATGAATCAGCTAATATTATGTTTTACTGTCCTGTGTGTCAGGGGGGCTCCGAGCAGAGAAAGTGTCCAGGTCTGCAGCTCTGAAGAAGCACGAGGTGAGGGTAGCCCACCTGGAGTCTGCCATTTCTCAGCTCACACAGCAGGTACTTGTGTGTTAACTATGCACAGCTTTTCTCAATTCTTCTGCTGCTATCCACACAATCTGTATATAGTATAGTAGAAGACAATTATCTTTTATTTGAATCCCAATCTTCTATCCTAAAATATTTTATTATATTTTGAGTCGCAAAATGATTTTTTTTAACCCACCTCCACCACCCCCATCTTTGGAGGACTTCTTTATTTTTTATTTTTCACTCTCTCATTTTTGTTCTTTTAAGGCAATAACAATAAAAAAATAATAATTAAAAAAAACTTCCTACTAATATTCTGAGCATCCAGTGCCATTCAAGTATGTCTCTAATGGGCCCCAAACATTCCTATACTCATTAAGTTTCCCCTGTAAATGATATGAAAATGATTTTTAAGATGCTCGAGTTACAACTCCTGTGATGGATTGGGAGGACATGCTCATCTGTAAATTCCACCTCTTAAAGCCCCATTTGTTGTTTTTTACTTAATTAAATAAGATAAACACCTAACAGGAGTGAACCTGTACCAGCACAGAAAGGAGAAAGAAGCTCCTCCAGTTCCCTGACCCATTGACACATTTGTCTTGTAGCAAGCAACAAACCCCACAGCAATGTACATGAAGGTTAGCACTGATTGCATGTCCCTTACAAGCTGGTGGGCGTCCAGCAAGCAGCTGGGGTTGATATTTTGCTAAGAGTTCAGAAAGGCCTGGACAACTAATTCCAAACCTACTTCCGTGGTGCTGAACCAGCTGTACCCTTCTGGAATCCTGGTAGAGTTGGCTTGAGACATGGCCTAGTTTCGAACTGGCAATGGCTGAATCAGAGGGCTCAGCTCGCTCTTGGACAGAGTGCCTTTGGGAACCACTACGGAGCTTCTGTGCCATTCATATTTTACATGCTGCAAACACCACCATGTCTTAAAGGAGAACTAGTATCGATTTGAGGAGTGGCACGTTTCTCACTGATATGCCTGATGTGCACTGGCAATGTGCTGCCTCTTGAGGGTTTCCTGCTCATAGCTGGTTATTGACATCATACAGACTCATCAATGTCCGAGCTGCAGGGCTCAGCCTGTGTTCTGAGTGCCTTTGCTGGCCAGGCCACTCGAGCACTGTTGATACAGTTCTGACAGAGATATCAATAGCTTAAAACTAGTATCTCAGAAGACCCAATTTACCAGTCTTTTTTTCTTTTGTAAAGTAGAAATAATTGTTTGGAACTGTAGAACTTGAAATAGATAGGTATATAATTTCCAAGGATCTTAGATATTTCCTTTTAGGTGTTTATGTAACATTAATGTTTTTTCCCTTGCATTGTGAAGGTGTAAATTAAATTTTGATATGTTACTAATGCTCCTTCCCCTGTTCTCCATATTCTCATTCAGTGTAAAATACCCAATGTAGACAAACACCACAAAACACTTATTTAGAACTATGCACTTGCACTTGGTAGAAGCATGGATTTCAAGACAAGCAAAAAGCAGTATCAAATTCTCCCTTTGTAATTTACATTTGGTTGTTGAGTCCCTCATTTATCTAGTTTTTAATTCAGGTTTCAAATACAGATAATTGATAATAGGTGTGAAACAATATTATCAATTGTTTGTAATTTATATTGTTATTGTGAGTAGGACAATATTTCAGGTCGTTTCTTATAAAACATCCTGGCTGGTACTCTGAAAACTCTGAAAGCAAACATTTTCAAGACTTTGTTTTTGCCTTTTTTTTTCAAATGAGTGTAAAAATATTGCAGATAACATCCTTAAACAATCCGAGATTTTCAATTTAGAAGTCTCATTGCGGGGATTAGACTTCTATGTCGTTCTGTCTAAGCTGCTCACGAAGCAAGCGGAGACTGATGAGCTGCGCTTCGAGCTGGCCAATCAGAGGAAGCGGAGCGGGGCGGAGGAGGCGGGGCTGCGGCAGCGTGTGGTCGCAGTGGAGATGGAGTTGGCGGAGGCGAGGCGAGAGGCGGAGGAGTACCAGAGGGGCAGTTTGCTGCAGAACCTGGAAGCTGTGTCCCTGGGGAACCAGGTGAAGGAAGACCGAAAGCAGTGGAAAGCAAGTCCGGGGTCATTAAGAGGATCTGATGGCACAATATATTCTATCCTCAAATATTAGAAGATCGAAACTATTTTGAAGGAGACATGTATCCATTATTTTGTTTCTGTAGATTCCTGTTGCAAAATAGTGGAATATTTTACCCTTTTCTGAACTCATATCAGTGTAGATGTACTGTAGAATTCATAATACTTTTTTTTACTTACAGTACATATTAATAAATAAAATGCTAAACTATGTAAGTTAATATCCCTTTAAAATTGTCTTGATTCATTAAGCATATAGTACACATTAATGTAACAAACTAATTCATTTCTAATCTTTAAGAATAAATTATTGCACATTATTCATCCATAATGAAGATTATGACATTTTATCTAGGCTATAATGAGCCTAATTCACATGAGGTTCTGATGACATTAAAAGTATGGAAGAAAATAAAGAATGCATTAAAACCAATTAGGAAAATGCAGCTGTTAAATGTAGGATATTGCTAAATTTGTGATTGTTACATGAGATGCTGTTCACGTCTCTGTTAAACATCTACTAAGTCTCTGTGAGTGAAGCTCAAAATATTTTGTTACAGAAAGCTGTGCATTTTTATGTCGAATTTCTTGTTTTATTAATATTTTCCCGTGTACATTTCTTTACATGGCTTGGCACCTCAATACCTGTCTGAACTTTTATCGCCCTACTCCCCACTTCGCAACCTCCGCTCTTCAAATTCTGCCCTCCTTACTGTCCCCCAAGCCCGTCTACATTGTATGGGCGACAGGGCCTTCTCCTGCTATGCCCCCAAGCTCTGGAACTCCTTGCCCAAGGATATTAGAGAGTCACCTTCTCTAAACTCCTTCAAATCCAGACTCAAAACCCTCCTTTTCAGAAAAGCCTTTACTTAACTGGTTCCATTCTTCACCCCTCTGCTCTTCTTAATACCATCTTCCACGGTCTCCTCTATTGTTATTGTTGTATTGTTGTAATTATAATTGTGTCCTGTCTTGTGAAATTTTCTTATTTATTGTTGTAGTCTTCTTATTTATTGTTATTGTCATCCTGTAAAGCGCTTTGAGAAGCCACCTTTAAAGGCGCTATATAAAATAAAGTTTATTATTATTATTATTTACAGTTCTCTTTATGTACTCAAGCACATGTTTTATCTGAAACACCATACAGGATGCTGAAATCTAGAAAGGTGTTTTTTTCAGTGTTAGATAAAGTTCTTCGTGCAACAACTGTGTTATGTAACTCCAAGGGGTTCATAAATGTTGGATTTTATCAGGTCTCTTATCAGGTGGTTAATCTGATCCAATTGCAAACATATCGGGATTCACTTTGTGCTTTCTTCTGTTAATTTACATAAAGCTTTTCTAATTGTTTTACTGATAATTGCATAAAACCAGAAATAGTTTATTTAATAATTAATAAATTAATTTGAATGATCAAGATTATTGTTGTTTGCTTTGAGAATTGTGGATAAGGAAGGTAAAGACTTTAGTATTTAAATGTAATTTTAATTTTGTGTCATAAGGCTAATCTAGAAAATTCTAATAGTCTTTTATTTATTCATCAATTTTTTTTACAAAAAATGAGCTTTTTGTATTTTAAAGTTTATCCTTTGCCATAGGTCTCTGCTTTGAAACTGGACATTGCAAGCCAGAGAGAGCCTATCATTGTTGAACAGGTATCAAAAATCGCTGTCTTAATACAATAAGAAAATAATGGAAATATAGTAGAGAACAATCTGTCAGTCAAAAAAGTTACAGAGATCTCTTTTTTTATTTATTTATTTTCAAAAAGAGCAAAAATAAGTAATAGCATTAACAATCCAGGTCTTTGACATTAGATAGTCACTGCCATTTAAGCCATAATTTGGATAAACCTTGATCATTCAAGTCTACTCCCAGTATGTCGTTATATTCAGTGGTGTAAAGTGGTATACGTACTGTATGACAGCTGTTGGTTGTCAGTATTCTCACTTTGTGTGTATTGTTTGTTTTGTTTTTATTCCTGCCACTGCAGAGCGAGATGGTGAAACAGCTACAGGATGAGAACCTTCGATTGAGGCAGCTTCTTGTGGCAGAGCGCCCTGAAGCAGGGTTGTTTGGGAAAGAGAGAGTCAGCGTGCCCGCGCTGCGGTCCAAACTGAAACAAGCTGTCCGCTACATCTCTCAGCTGACCCGCGACAAGGAGCAGCTGATCGAGATGGGGAACAGATTGAGGGCCCAGCTGGCTGAGGCGGGGCTGAGTGGTAAGCCCTTTTACCTTCACCTCTTAGAGCTTCTGTAACACAGCTGGCTTCTGCTGTAGGTGCTGAGTCCATTCAACATAGAAATTCAATTCAGAAATGTTTATTATTGCAAAACCTTCTTTAATCTCAGGTTTTTAATCCTTTTCAGTGCTGGGTTTCCGTACTTTCATAGCATGTTAATATGTGACCCATCATGAATCTGAGTGAAATAATTAACAGGAAGCAAGAGTAACAGCACATGAGTCCAGCTTGTTGGTCTTCCACGTCAGTGCCTTGATCCAGGATTTACAGATGAATTTGTGAAGCGTCAGCTGTGCTTTTAATTTGGGGAATGATTTTTGAAGAAATGCAAAGCCCACCTTCTTCCGGAAGTCATTTAAAACCTGCTCTGCACACTGTTGATTTACCCCCAGAATCTGGAAAATCGCCTTCCTTCTGGTGTGCAATAACAACATCTCACACTTGTGTGTACAAATTCTCAGTATTGCTGAAATTATTTTTGATCCTATAAATTCTATTGTTTTGGATCTTATATTTTTGTATGTTTTTATTAGAGGGTAAAATTAATTGAGACACAAATACAGAAAGACTTTATCATAACGAAAAGGTTGCGTGGTATAATTTCTGCATCTGTTTCCACTGGTAATGACATTTTAACTACACTGGGTAGCGTCCTATTGTCATGGCATCAATTTTACATTTCCATTTAATAATAGATGGCTCATACCAGAGCACTGTAGATTCTTCTTCATTATATTTTGGTGTTCATCTTAAACACCCATTTTTAGAAGTTTTAGTAAACAAAAATTTAGCTGAGTTTCTGAATTATTAAGTTCAGAAGTATTGATTTATTTGCAAATTATTTTTCTTTGCATTAGTCATTAAACAGTTTTATTGTGCAGAGTCATCATCACAACGATTTTTTTCTTGGAGCTAAAATTGATAAAGAAAATAATGCCAGTATAAAAACTAGAAAGGAAAGGCTCCACAACTGACATGTGTGCCAGCATGGACAGCTTTCAGCTGATGTAGCTCCACACTCCATTATTTCAACATTGCACCAAATGTCTTCAACATCTTTAATGAAAGGATTAATGTCTTTCTGAGCAGGCCATCAGTTCCCGAGCTCTACAAATAAACCCACTGAAGTTCTCGTCCCTTCAGTCTCAGAATCTCACTCCATGAAAAGTACAACCCAAGACCCACAGAACCGCCTGTTTGCTCTTGAGCAGCTCCAGTACCAGCTTACCACACAGGTGAACCAGTCTGCAGGTCTTTCATTTGCCACTGACATTGAGCATTCTGCCGAGGAAGGCCATAGAAAACATTACCTTTAATAAATCTAGTCTGAGTTTTGTATGTTAGTCTTTGATTACAACCTTGTTTTTATAACCTGTTGATCTTAATGTATGTTTAATTTCATTACTGTGTAGAGAATTCTATATGACAAATTTCAGCATGATCTCAGGAGACCCTTTTATTGGAGGTTGATGTGCATGGAGAATTATTTTTATAACATATTGTGTGGACTTTTAAATCTCGTCTGCCAGTAACAAGCTTTTGAGGATTTCATTTTCAAGTCCTCTTAGTTTTGAAACTTGCCTAAGCTTCAAACAGTGCGCCACTTTTTCTTAAAAAACTGTCTTTTCTACTGAAAACTCCCTTTCAGGATAATAGAGAGCAAAGTCTTAACAGTATATATAGATATGTTGTGCTGTTGTCTTAATCCGTTGTGTCTATTTAGGTTCCTGTTATTAACATTAAGTAGAAGTTTCTTCCAGTAGGGGGCAGCAGAATGAAAGAATTGGCTTTGATTGTATGACCAGCATTAGCTTAAAAATATTTCCTTTCACTGGTAATAACAAAGTTGACTGTCGCTTGATTTTCTAAATTTTTTACATAAAATGTTAGCTTGCTTTGAACTACAAAAGTCCTAGCTTTGCGAGAATGACAATTCCTAGTTTGGGTCGTGAGGAACCACTGTGTTCATGTTCATTAAATGTGTTAACTACCATTCAACCAAAACAGATTTTTTAACTCACGTTTGCATGAAAAAAACATGCATTATAAGCTTATTTGGAATAAAAAAACGAACAAAGTGGTTTATGTTTTAACATTTTTCTCTGGTGTATATCTTAAAATGAACAGTACTGGTGCTGATGGAATAGATTTTGGAAATGTTTTGTACTGTTGCCTGCCACATTATTTGCTTTGTTTGCTCATTTATCCCCTTCATCTTTCTCAGGAACTGCAGTATGCTCAGCGAGAGCAGTATAAAAAGACCCCTATAGTTGTACGTTACAACTTGTCAGACAGTGAAAGTGGGGACAAAATCAGGATTAATAATCCATGGGATCAGCATTCAAAGTCTGACCTCAGTAAGGAGGTAAGATTACATTTCCAGTAGTTGTTTTTAATTATAAATTCACAGCTACAAGATTAAGATAGCATAGTATATAAAGTAATGAAGGTATCTCTTTGAGAAACCTCCAGTGATTATTTTACACTTTTCTGTACTCATAAATTTTCCTTGATTTGTGCAATTTTCCCTTTCTAGAAAAAAGCTAATCCTCCGCATTTTAAGAACAATGTCAGAAGCAGGAAGGAGAACACACCTCCAGCTTCCAGCCATTCACATAAACCGCACCAGGTGGAGCCAAGCCAAACATGTCCTGAAGTCAGGCCACACTCTGACCAGTCACAGCTCATCATATCATCTCTGGGAACTGACAGTACTCTGCAAGATGTCTGGCAGATGCTGGACAGAGGCTTGAGTTCCTCTGGCTCCACACCTCAGGAGGGTTTTGAGAGAGGTAGGTGAGGGGGCGTAACTGTCCTAATATCTTTTCTGTTCTCTCACTCCCTTTCATAAACATATCAAACATTTTTAATTGACAGGTTAAAATGTCAAAATTCAGCAGTTATTGGGACAAATAAATAAGCAATCAAATTTAGTCGAGAGCAAAAGAAGAATCCCTTCATAGACTTTTTCATATGTAACTTGTTTCAAGTCCCTTTTGAATGCTCTGTCCAACTGTTTTCCCATTCTGAGATGGGATAATTTTTTAAGCCCACTGTCCTGTCCTAAACAACAATATTTCTTTCTCTCACATGATGCTTTCGTTAAATATTGACTCCTTTATGGGTGTTCACATTACCAGAAAGGGATCATATGAACATTAAAAAGTTTGCAAAGGAAAGGAGGCCATTTAGCCTATCTAGCTTTTTTTAAGCAAATTATTCTGAGGGTCTCATCGATGTGTTTCTTGAGATAAGCCAAGGTCTTGTCTCTGACAGCATGGGTGTAGAAAATGTTCTGGACTCACACAACCCTTTGTGTTAAGTTGTAATCCTGTTTTAATTGAACTTGTACATACAGTGGTGTCCACTGGTTCATGTCTCTGTTCATCCTGAGGAATTCCATTGGATCGATTTTGTTAATGCCTTTAAGGATTTTAAATACTGGAATCAGATCTGCTAGTAGACTTCTCTGTTCCAAGCCAAAAAGGTAAAGTTCTTTTAGTCAGTGTAAGATATTCCTTTGAGCCTAGAATAGTACTGTATCTCTTCTTCTTATGTGGACTGATTCCAAAGTAGCAATATTTTTTGTATATGTAAGTGAAATAAAATATAACGTATATGTTTTCTTTCATTATTTTAAAAATAACATTAATTTAACTTTAAGACTTACAGTATTAATTTATTTGTTCATTTGGGGCACTGCTTTCTAACCTTTAATATGCTTTGTGTTGGAATTAATCTGTTCTATGTTTAATGCAGGATATATTTAAATTGCTGATTCCATCTATATGCTATGCCTTTCTACATCTCTTAAACTCTTTCCTGAAATTGTAAACCTTTGTTTTGGACATACACAGTTTCAAAATATACATCAGAGTGTACTATATCATGATCAGAATTCCCTAATTCTTTCACCTCCGTTTTCCTCTGTCTTGAGTTTTTGAAAACACCAGATTAAATCAGGCATTCCCTCTGTTAAGCGTTTTGGCAAACTGAATAAGGAAGCCGTTGTTAACCATGTTTATCACTTCAGTTTCAGTTGCTGACACCCCTGCTGGTATTTCCCAATCAAAGAGAAGAACATTAAGATCTCTCATAATCTCACGTCTTCCATTTCACATACATCTTTGATTTCATTATATTAGATTTAATTATATATGTACTGTAAATTGGTAGTTTGAATGTCATTTGAACATTTATGTTTTAGTACTAACAGTAATTTATCTTAAGAGTTAAAAGATTACCGTATTGCTTCAAATTGGAATATAGATACAAAAAAATCAAGAGAAGCAAGTGTATTTCAATCTTTATAGGATGAATATTTTTTTCTTTCATTGCCTTATATTATAGCACAATAACCTATTGTAACATACCACAAGCACTGAGAACATGCAGAATATTTTTGAAGAGGTAATCATGTCCCAAAATACTTGAATTAATTAATAGTTTTTATTTATTGTAATTGTTGTTGGGGAAAAAATCCTCCTTTTTACAAAAAAGGGTATTTCAAGAAACATTTTCTGTAACTGAATTCCTTTAAATCACATATTCATTAAAAAGATCAACAATGTATTTGCATAACTTGTTTCTGTGACTACAAACTATTAGCTTGTTCAGAAAAGGTAATGTAATTCCTAATTCACATTTCATCATTTTCTTCCAGTCCCTAATCCAGTCTTGGGGAAAAAATAATATTTGCTTTCAAGAAATATCGATTATGTGTTGTAGTACCTATTGTAAAACAACATTTAAATAATTTAATTGCAGGCATCATAAATCACACTGAAAGTTATTGTTTAAAATTTCCAGAGGAATAAATCAGATTTCATAATTTCTGACATAATTTAGCAAGACATTTGGCAGGAAAAAACTACATTTGTGAATTGCACTGACGGCCAAGGAAAAAAGACCTTGCACTGTGGCTCCTGGCATTTGCTCAAGGACGAAGGTTTCCTAATTTGAGGAACTGGCCTTAGCCCACAGTCGGCAGACAGAGCAGCTTTCTCTTTAGGTGACTGGTGAACGCTGAGAGACATTTCTCAACTAGCTAACATAAGCCAGGGTAAGGGCTATCAGGCTTTTGTAATGTGAACAAGAAACTGGTTAATCATTGATTGTTTTACAGAATCAGAATGAAAACATATTTTCATCAACAAAATATTCTCTAGATGCGTGGGATTCCCAGCAGATAATATTGAAATACTACAAAGCTGTGTTTCTTCACTCTTGACAGTATTTCACTGTTCTGGCAGCTCACCTATTAGTTGTAATAACTTAAGTCATTCTGCTGTACTGTTGAAAGGGTAAGGTATTTGCATATTATACTGCATAAATCAAGGACAGCTCACACCATAAGTTAAAGATTCCTGTATCTTCTAATTATGCATACTTTGTACAGTATTTAAAAACATACTGCTGTTTTCTCTCTAGTGACTTACAGCTCACCTACTGCACAGAATGCTAGTGAGAAACTGTAGGGAGTTTAATCACTACTTGTCGTTTGTTGCTGTGATACATTGCTAGAGCATAATTATTAGAATGGATTAATGGTTTGGCTCTTTGACTGAAAACATAGAAAACATTTATCGTTTAATGGTTCTGTGCTGAGCAAGAAGGTAAAGTAACATACAGTATGTTTCTGCGTACTCATTGTTCTCACATTCTCATTGTGATGCTTGGAAATGTACATAAAGGTTTGCAGAAATGGTTTTCTGTGTGTATTTCTTCATTTTAACCCCCCTGTTAAATTGTGATTTCAACCTGCTGACAAACAAACCATTTCTGACTTGAAAAATTAAGTCTTCAAATGAAATAAACAGTGGTGTTTTATTACATTAGGAAACTAATGGGACAAGTGAATTTGTTTACTGTCATAAGAATAAATCTTGATAAATTATGAAGATTTGTGTATGACACATAGTTGTTAGTTGTCTTATGTGGCAAATTGCATCCATATGTGAAATATTTCCCATCTGTGTGTTATTTTCCTTCCTTTAGCAGAAACCAGTATTTTGCTGCATAGCAAAGGTATAACACTGAGATAGTTCATGAGAACTAATGGAAAACAATTGAAAGTCAGTTACCCTTTCCAGACATTTTTATACAACTACATTCTGTGTACAAGGGGCTTATTCTGTTTTACATGCTAATTGATATGAAGGTTTAAACTATTTATTGGCCTCATCTGTGTCAAACAGTTCTGCTTTTGTTATATACAGATTGTTTCCTGAGGGAAGAGAAAAACAAAACTGTGCTTAAGAGAATAAGCGCAGCGTTATGAATGAATCATTCTTCTGAATGCTTATGTTATGTCTTATTGTGCTTGTGATATGTCTGGAAAATACAACTGATACTTTATACTGGAACTGCAATTAGGAAATTAATTTCTCATGCATTGTGAAGGGTCTATGTATATTTGACAGTTAAAATATATTGCAGTAACAATTGTTATGTTTATCAGTTTGAAGCGAAGAGAATTTTGCAATGACAGGCTGTTATTTGGTAACTGTGCGTGATCACAAAGTGTGCAGTCTTGTCTGAGTCCGTGCTGTAACAGTATTAGTGGGCATTGCCACATTATTGACAGAAGTCAGGCTGGTAAACAGAGCTGCCTTATTGTTTAATTGCTGACTGGAATGTTGGCAGCGTGTTCCAGATTAGCATCAGAAACACTTCATCACACCTAGCAGATAAAAGGGCACAGCACAGGAAGGTATGAATTTTGACCAGTACTGGGCATGCTTAAAAGTACCTCTGGTAGAGAGTTGAAAACATGTATTAAAAGTATTTGCCCAGTTGCCAAGTCTTTGCATAATAAAATAATTGGAAAATTTTCAAATGATCAAAAAAGTATAAATGAAAAGTTTGTTGTACGTAGGATCTTTATGACTTAATTCTGTGAAGATTCAACACTAAGTAATTTATTTTTGATGCGAGTTAGAGGGAATCCTGAGTAGCTCAGCCAGTTGAGACCCTTCGAGGTCTGTACAGTCCAGGCGTCACCGATAGCCTGATGCGGCCAGGGTTTCTCAAGAGGACCTGTTCAATTGTCCAAGGACTCCCAGGGTAAGATGTGATAGAGTCTTTATGTGAGAGCCAGTGAGAGAGACAGTGCCAGTGCTAGATTACCTATTAGGTGCTGAAGGTACTGTGCACCTCTCATGACCCATGGCAGTGTGATGCAGCTTCAGGCCAGGTTGAAATGTCAATACCAAGTTGGGAGCATATAAAAGGAAAAGGTATTGTAAATTCTAAAATTAACGCATCTATTTATAGTACAATACAAATATACAATATACTATAGCAGTTTTTGTAATAAAGTTATATGAAGTAATACAACTCATTGTTAAATTCCTTTGAGAATGTGATATTATTTTAAACATTTATTTGTGAGAATGCTTTATTTGAATTGCAGTAAATCCAGAAGAATGAGTATGCTTTTTGTATTATATAGGAAGTCTAATTTTAGTTTCAAATTGATCTAATGCTTCCAAAAGAATATGTGATATACGATATGTGATCAGTTTAAAGGATTTTTAGCTGAAACAAATAGGATAGACTTAGCTTTTAGACTTTATTGAATTATAATTTTATTATGTTGCTTTACAGCGTCAGTGCTTCATTTTCTTTTGTGATATAAAGTCTACTGTATGTCACTGGGGTGTCTTTATATTTATTATTAACAGTACAGAGATCTGAAGATAAGTTCAGGTTGCAGCTGATAAAAGCAGTCTGCTGTAGTCAATAACTGGTTAGAGGTTATCACAAATGGTTTCAACAATGTTTGCGTTGTATTTACACATCTCACCTCTCTGTTCTAGTAGCCTGGTTCAGGCACAAAAGTCATACATTGAACAGCAGGACACTGCTACCCAAGGTCTCTTCATCTCTGCCTGCCCATATCAATAGTGGAGCACAGAACATAAGAAAGGCTGGACGTGAGAGGAGGCTCTTCGTCTTTTCTAGCCCCTTTTAATAGTACATGCATAATCCAAGGCTCTCCTCCTGTCATTTCTTAAAAGATGCTTTGGCTTCAGCTTCAATAGCATGGCTGAGTAGCCTTTTCTATTCTCCCACAGCGCTCTGTGTGAAAGAACTGCCTTCTGGTTTCAGATTTAACTGTATTTCCATATACTCTAGTTTCTATGAAGATTATGTTATTAACATCCACATCACCTTAAATGGACTCAGGAGTTAAAAGGGCTGATGACTATGCTGCTTCCTTTGGTCGCCATGTAGCACTTTTCTATGTATTGATATTTTGCTGACATAACAAGCAACGTGATCATTCGACTCGAAAAAATGATCAGTTCACAGTGGGTCCTTTTTTGTTGGGCTGTCATAATAAGACAATGAGAAAATTTGATTTAAAACAAGCAGGGCATTCATGACCAGAGTGTTAATAAAAGCCTGTTAGTCTTTAGCCTTTGTGATTTTGTCCTTGCAGTGCCTGGTGTGGGTGTGGCTGGGGCCAAAGAGGCAGTCCAAGGACCCAGCATCCCTGTTCTAGAAGATTCTGTGAGAGTCCAGGGGAAGAGAGCAGACCTTCAGCCGAGGAAGACTCCTGGGAAATCATCTGAGCCCAGCCAGAAACACAAACAACACAGCAAAACTCCAAAGATCAGAAATTACAACATAAAAGACTGAAAGGAAATTGATATAATTTATTTCAACACCATCAGCACAACTACATTTGTATTGTAAATTACATGTACAGACTGTGTGGTACAATTTGTTTTTCACAGTCTTGTGTTCACAATTTTTAACCTAACTCATCAAATGGCAATCTAGAAGTCTGTACTGTCCATAAATTCGGAAAGGATCATGGTGAACAGTTATTACAGAAATGTTTTGAACGATTAAGAAAAAATAGGGAATCCGTGAAATTTACATAAAGCATTTGAAGTTGAGAAATTTCATTTTTATGTACAGTCTTTTGGATAATAGATTGATTTCTGTTTGTACTTCTGAGAGTTGTAAGGGACTGAAATAGTATGCAGAAACTCTGGAGCTTCTGTGTGCAGAGACTGGGCTTTATACCAAAGCAAATGATGTTAGCTAATCTTGAACTGACAGCACACTGGTCTTTGAGCTGTGGCCTGACTTCTCTCAATACCATGTTAGATTTCAAATTCCTGATACTTTTTCTGTGCTTATTTTAGTGCCAGTACTTTCTTACAACAAAACACATATGCTTTAATTGTGTATTATATTTAATATATCCTTTTTTACTTCAAAATAACTTGTAAAATAAATATCAGCGCTGATTAAGAAATTCTCAAAGATTGTATTTTATATGCATTTCAGATTCATCATTGTGAATTAGAATTTCTACAAATTTAAATCATAACCTGTCTAACCCTACTGTTTTGCTTTTTCTATTTTGGCGATTCACATATTTCTTCATAACCTAAATGCTTTATACACTGTATTTAAAAATTGTTGCACAGTTCACGCCAGTAGATCTAAATGGACTTTTAAAGTGAGAGTAGAAATGTCCTAAATCAGGAATGAACAACTCCAGTTCTTGGGGGCAGGTACTTTTACTTTAGCTATTAATTAAAATCCAGAAAGTTAGTGATCAAGGGCTTTATCTGAATTAGTAGTTCAGGTTTCAAAGACCATGAGATGAGTGAAAATCTTGTGGGCCTCCTGGCCTGGGTTTGTTCATACCTGATGTACATGTTGAAAATAGTTTATTCCATTGTTTTTCAGCCATTTTTCATTTGGTCAGAATGCTTCACCAGTTGGGTTTTCTATGGACTACACCAATGAGCAGTCTTCCCTAGTCAAAATGCTTTAGAATTTGGATTACAAATGAACAAAATCTTTTGTTTGATAGATTAATTTTTCCTTTTAAAATAAATTCAAATAGGGGCAGCTTTCCCAGTTCTTTATCCGATTTTCCAAAAATGGGTAATGTACTAAAATACTTTAATAATAAAGGCTTTCTTTTCAAGAATTGTATTTTACTTGAACCATAGTAACCCCTCTGCCTGCAGTCAGTGCGGGGTAAGTAACCTGAAATGAATCTCAATTCACAGCCTTTCCTGGTTACATCACCAACACAATTTCCACAGACACTAACTCCTCCTATTCTATACTGTCATCACATCACCCTATCGCCTAGCAACACCCTCACATTCACTGTGATTGGACTAGGCCACACACCCCTTGCTTATGATTTGTCCACTTTTAGTCTCATTAGAATATTACTGTTGGAGGTAGTGCCATGTACAGTCACTTACAAAGACTAATTTATAGCTTTGTTTCGTGGGTCCGCTTGCATTTCAATTTTTTTTCCTTCAGCAAGAAATATTACTTTTTTAATTTAACTCCTATGAGTTAGTGTTCCCACAGAATAAGGCAATACTTCTTAAAAGTCATGACTTCCTTTAATCTGTAATTGCACTCGGAGCTTTGGGGCTTTTTTCATTGTTCAGCTTTTCGCAGTACTCTTCTATATGCATCCGAGTTCACTTTAAACCTGTCGGATTGCATTCATTGTTCCACTCGAACAAATGCTCCCGGAAGTGAAACAGTGTGAGATTTAGAACTTAAAGTCTGTACTTCAAGGTAATATTTGGACTGCAATGTAAGTGTGTAGCATTTCAATAGGAAAACTCACTTTCAACCTGTGAAAAAATATAGAAGGGAAGCAGTACTAAGAAAACCCAACCTAGAGCAAAAAATATATAACCACACCGTAAGGCCAGGAATATGTTAAGAATTTTGGAGGTACACAAAGCAGTTCTATTGATCATCTCTAGTTACAACAGTAGAAGTATACACACTCTCGGTCACTGAAGTTCATTCACTTCCCATTAGAACCAATAATGACCATGATGAAGGTCACAACAATATCAGCAGTGTTTGCAAAGAGAACTTTAACCACATTTAACCTCCTCTGCTCTCTGCTGGTATCGTCTACTACAACATTATAACCTCTGTGAGCACTTCACAGATGCCCGTTTCATATTGCCAAAAGGTTCTTACACACAGACGTATCTGGTTAAAGAAGCCTATGCATCACAAAGGTTTTTAATTGTCTCCCTGAGACTTTAAAGAATCCTGAGACAAGTGAACATGTCCTTTAAATAATAGAAAAAATGAAAATGTCCATATTGAAATGTTTTTCAAGTCCCCTACTGATGTTTTTAAGATGTACTGAAATAAGAATAGTTATTTTAGAATAGGACTTGAAGTTTACTAGGCAGAAGCAAATGAGAAAAAAACCTCATTTGAGTGAATGAGAGGAGGAGGGGGAACACAATTTTCTCATTATACAGGGGCAACCACAGAGCAGTGATTGGCTGAATTAAGCAGGACTGATCTACATGCTGTAGAGTTTCTGCACTATTGCCACGTGCAAGAGCAAAGCTTCTGACCAGATATTTTCAATACCTGAAATCAAAAGCCTTTAACACAATTGACCCTTTCTGTGCTCTTTGACTGCCAGTGATGTGATCTCAAGTGTTTGGGACTTTGATCCACTACCGTTAAATTAAGGAAGACAGCAGTAACGCATGAGGCACCTAAAGTAGTCTTCCCCAAGACAACAAACTCATATGAAAGTACAATATTTATTGTATACTGTCTAAACGCTGTTGTGCAACAGTCTTAAGACACAATTCTCAATTAGAATGTACATATGTTTTGAGCATCAGCTATTTACTAAAAGCCTCTACTTGTCTTTTCTACTATTATAACAATATTGACTATTATTAATACACCTTAGAGGGGCAATGAGGCTTTTGATTGTCCCATATTTAATTTACAGTGATCAGAATCTTCAAAAATGTGATCAATACAACCAAGGTAAACTACGTAGAAGCAGCTGCAATGACGTGTACCATTTAAACCTTCAGTTCCGTCTCCCAATTACAGTACTCGTCGTCAGGGGCTCCACGTCATTAACTTATTTCGATCCTCTCTATAGTATATATCCACAAACCTATAAGGCTATTTTATTACTAAAAAATACTGATTCATTTGAATTGATCCAGTGAAAAGAGAACAGTACGAAATGATAGTATTTTACATGACTGATTTTAAACGTTTGTGAAAATCGTATGATTCCCTTACTCGTGTCCCGTCACTGATTACACTGACAACACTTATTTTTAATATAATTAAAAATATAATACAATTATATATTTTAATAATTAAAAATAAGTAGGACGTCAAATCTTAGTATCTATTTGTGTCACTTTTCCTGTTCATATTGATCCAAGTAAAAGCCTATTTTACTTAATACATCCGTACATGTGTCTGACATATTCCTGCGCAATGCACGCTGTTTGCTAAAAGTGACGCTGAGATGAAGAAGTAGAAAAAGATCGAATATATTACGGATGATTTGGAAGTGAACCATAAAATTAATTTACTGTCGCCGGCATTGAGTGGAAAGCGTGTTTTAAACAATCGACTGCATCGCCCTTTTGTCAAAACCAATAATGTTTAAAAAATTAATAAAACGAAGTACGTTATTGTAATCCAGATAATTTCTGGCTTCTGTTGCCAGGTCCATTTGGAAATGGATGCTGAGGACACTGTACAGTACTGTATTACAGTTTCCAGCAATGATGACCTAACCTGGCGCAGTCTTCCAACGAGCTTGGCGTTGGGTGCCACGGTACCCACACAAGGGGCGAGGGCTGCTCTTTTGCTGTATTTGAACTTTTGTAACCCCGTGTCTGAGTTGTGCGAGAGGACGGTTTTTTTTTTCTTGTGAATTCGCAAGAGTGTTTGGAAATCACCCCATTACTTTCTGTGTCTGGGAGCCCTGCCTTCTTTCTCATTGGACTGTATTGCAAAGCCAAGCTGTCAGCCCATGTGGCGTGGCCACCGAGCATGTCAGACATTTAAATGAAGTAGGGAAAGAGAATCAAAGAACCGAGAGAAATTGAGAGGGTAGGCAGGCAGGGAACTGTAAGATCGAGCGTTGTCCGGCACTTACTGTAAACTGGAATCTGTTAAAACCACGGATTATAAAGCAGATAGGGCTCAGGTGCGGAAGTAAATCGAATAAAATACTTTTTTATATGAGCTCTGAAGATACGCAGCAAATACGTTCGGGTTATTACAGGTATGTGCTGTTATCTCCATTCATTATCGGTTCTGCGATAGTATAGGCGCATTATCTGCGTTCTAGCAAGAAGCACTATTTATTGTCCTTATATAAAACACATTTATTTTATTTATGGGGTGTGTTTTAAAAATGTCGACTCACTGGAGTGATTAAAGGCATGGGGTGTAATGGATGTGATCAGATGCTACAAGAGAGGTTTGGTAACAGCTGAAGGAATACTGTGTTTTTGAAGGAAATAAAACGAGAAAATACTGCTCGTTTGGACATTGTCACATAGGCGATGCTTATGATGACTAGATCGAACGCTTACATATTCTGTGTTTATAATGGATTGACCTGAAACGGAATTAAATTGTTCAATGGTGTAGTAATGGTGATAACAGATTCCGAAATTGCCTGTAATGGCGATACATTTGAGACTTCACTCCTGAGAGACTGCACAATACCTAACTTTTAACTCCTTGCACTAAACCGATGACACGAGATGGCTGACTATGTTCAATTGCATTAGATAAGAAGGAATGATGAAAAGAACCCCTTCTTCCTTTATATCAAACGGAGAGTTCAAATTAAGTGCGGGACAGATGAATTTGCATTGTAATCTCTAGTACAGAATAAAGGAAGGTCTTAGAGAAACGCGATGTGTTGGAGCGCATTACATCAATTTGGCAAGAAGCATAATGTGCGTAGTCAATGCGGCGCAGTGGAGAAGGCCGAGCTACAGTAATGCCTTCAGCGCATCCAGGTCTGTCACTGCGAAACAGCAAGCCCAGTTCCCGAAGTGACTGAGGAATATACGAGGGCAAACTGAGATGCTTTTTTAAAAACTAAATAGTACGAGGACGTAAGATTTAGATTTTTAAATGCAACATTATTCCATTTCAAATACATGTCGCAAGAATGCACGTCAAAGTACATCAAGCATAATATGACAAATCGCAATCTTTTCCGAATAACCACTCTTATTTTTTTTAAATATCGGTGATAAAAAAAATTTGGAGAGACTGACGTCATAAAATGGCTGGTGACTGGTCAGAATGAAAAGACAGCACTTTTTTGTTGCCGGTCGATACTGCTAGCAAAAATGCATTATGCGTCTTTTAGTATTTCCGCATTTCCGCAAATACCTGATTTTCAGTAGTATCAGTTTTTGAAGGGGAGAAGGAAAAAAAGCAAACTTGATTGAACATGGCCTCAGACGAAGAGTTCAAGCACTGCTTTATCTCAATGAATGGATTTCACAAAATGGAGTCACTTTCTGTCACCATCAGTAGCAGGTGCTGTTTGTTTAGGCAGATAAGCGGGTACCCAGTGGTACAGCGGAGTCTGCGTTTGCGAAATAACCTGTCGTCAATTAGAGAATCATACATCATGTTTTGCAAATTTAAGGTTGTTCTAGACTAGAGGGTGACCTGGAGAGTTCATAGTGATGTTGCTGCAGTATGATAGTTTGAAAAGCCTATGGAGATCAGGAGACTTTGGAGATGGATTTTTTTAAATCTCTGAACTCGCTAAAATTCAGGACGCACATGCAACGAGATAACTAAAAGGCAATGTGCTGTTTCTGCAGTTTTTTTAAAAAACATCAATGCATTAATCATGTTAATTACTGTAATTTCCATGCAGTGGAAAATTAAATTTAATTGAAGTAATGGAAGGTGTCTGTTATGCATGGAAGACTGTTTTACTTGTTTGGATTTTATTCTGTTTGGAAAGGATAATGGAAATAAAGTATTGTTGTCATTGTATCCCTTAGACGTTCTGAGGTGCTTCCATTATCAGTGAACCTAAAAGTAGGATTCCAAAGAACTGCTATTTCTTCTGCATCTGACAAATATTTAAATTAATCTGAGTTTAGGCTCTGACACCTGTTGGTGCAATACTTTACCTAGTGTGGCAATATAGATTTCTTTATAGTCTCTGATTACATTTAGCAAAATGTTAGTCAATTGTGGTCCTCAGTGGCCAGGACAGTGGTAGAAAATATATTGGTGCTGTGGAATACGTCCACAGAAGAGTAACCAAATAACGTCTGGGGCTTAAGTGAATGTCCTACACTTACAGAAACTTTCTAGTCTCGAACACAGAAGAATAAGTGGGGCCCAGATACAAAATCTAATTTCAGTGCTCTCAAAATCTTTGAGAAGGTCAACCCAGCAGACTTCTTCAGGAGAAACAACGCAACAAGAACCAGGGGACACAGCGGGAAACTGTGGGGAAGTTTATTTAAAACCAAGAACAGGGGGTCCCTCTTTATTCAGAGGACAGTATGGAACCATATACAGTACATCCCTGTACAGTGTACAGAACAGTTACACAGTCCATAACTGTGACATACAGGGTCTAGTTGAGACTTGACCAGTTTTAGGCTATAGTGACTATGAACCAAAACCTGCCATAACTTTAAAAAACTGTATAAATTATGTTTATATAAATTAAAAAATGTGAACGCTATTGTCTCACCAGGTGTAGCTCAAGTACAACCAGAGAATTTTAATTCTGTGTTTATATTTAATGTGATGTTCATGTTGTTTTGTGCTGCAGTATTCACATGGCTCGATTTATATTCTGAGCAATATGTGTGGAGTCTGTGGTTTCCTCTGTGATCTGGAAAAGTCTTCATGTTTTCTTCTCCCATCATAAGAATTTGAAGAAGTCTTTTTTTCAGAATTCGGCTTATTCTAAATTAAAATTTATCCAGCCTAGGTTTTGCTATCAGAGTTATCTACAGATGACATGGCCACTTGACTTTCAGCTGAACTTCAGATGTGTCATGTCTTTAAACTCTATCAGAATGCCCATAAATAAGCTCTTTTAAAGTTTTATTTCATGCCCAGTATGAGTTTGAAAAGAAAATCTATATTTATATAACCTTTAGTGCTTTTATTTGCTGTGTATCATGTAGTCTCGGTGTAAATCCAGGTTTTATATTTGTTTATCTGGCAAATTTATAGCAGTTGCTTCTTACTGTTATTAATGATAAATAAAAAAAATCATCTCCTAAATGCTTTAAAGACTCACCCAGTAAGTACTGTTTTCCGTAGATGTGCTATCGCTTCATTGTGTAGCTCTGGGTGGTGTGATGATGCAGACATGTCAGGACCCTAATTTAAATGCAGAGGTGACTTTGTTATTTTCACTTCGGCTTTTTATATTTTATAGCCCCTGGGGATCACTCAGTACTGGCTCTACAATACTGCTCACAGCCTTTATTCTTATATTAAGCTTAAGGGAGTAAGGTGTTGATCTGGAGTTACTCTTTTTGAACATGCTGCACCTCTGGTTTCCACAATGATCTTGACTTCCAAGCTGAGGTGCTTGGCCTTCTCTCTGAAGAGAGCTTATCTCCAGGATGATCTTGATCAGTGAGGATATTGAAGGGTTCTGCGTGGAATTCGGCAGGTGGTGAATGTAGTGCACACATGGCTTGTGTTGATAAATTGCCAGTGTAATTCTTTTAATTAAATCACAGCCAAGTATAACATTTCCTGTAGATCCGATTACTGCATATAGTTAAATATATAGTCATATATGATCATAATGGCACAGAGGGCATCTTTAACATTGTCTTGTGATTTTACTGAAAATAGTACCATAAAACTAAGGCACAGAAATAAAAAACATCAGGACCTTCAGAACACCATGTTGGGAGGGAACCTAACACCAAGGAAGGATTCTTATTCCTTTGTCTGATCTATCATCATCAAAGCTAAAATCCAAGTCAAATTTATATGGATTGATGTGCAATATAGTTTAATTGCTATCAGAGTGGTTCTGCTCCATTATTGAGTGTTTTGAGCCTTAGCTTTTAAGTATTAGCAATTCCTGCTTTGCTGTGTTATGTTAAGGTGATTCTTAGTCATATTCAGAAAAAAAGGCCTGTTTTAATAAAGAATTAGGAAATGGACCCTCCTGCTGATATCTTTAGTCTTACTGATATATAAGATGAGTTATATAAAGAATTATATACAGTATGGGATGATATACAGTATAATGAGTTAGCATGCAATTGTAGTTCATTCATATTACTGGGACAGAGAGAAACGCACTTGCTTAAAGAGGACATTTATAGATTAAGTGATCTATAGGGACTGGTGGCCACTGAGATCTGGGTCAGGTAGATTAAATCCACTGTCTTGAAATCCGGTTAAATGCTTTTAAAAGCTCAGCATGTACTGTACTAGTTGCAGCACTTCCTTAAAGATAATGGAGATGAAGTATTGTCTGTTCTTTCCGCAAGGTTTCCTGGGATTTGTGATAAGGGGTTCTGTGAAGGATGACAGGAGTGGGAGAACTAGTTTCATCTTTAGACTCACCGGACATGGATGCAGTGCAATCAGTTTGATTAAAAATCAGTAAGATGGAGTGGATAAGATAAATACTGTATGCCTTTACAGTGGAATAGCACCCATTCTGTCATTCATTTTGCTTTCACTGAACCAGGCTTGTCTAGCGGTGGTGCAGGTGGCTGTATTTACTGTACCTGCTGCTGCAAGGATCTGAATGTTGTTTCTATGTCACCGACATGGTTATGCAAGCGCTCCTGTTTTCAGCCCTGTGCTATTTGAGATTTTATACCGAAAGCCCTCCTGACCATCCTGACCGCTTCTCTATGGTAAAGTAGATTCACCCAGAGCAATTCACAGTGGCCCCTTGATCTGAACGTGATATATTGCAGGCTAATAATACAATTAGGATTGTTTTCTAAAGATTTTTTAAAAGAAGATTCTAGTTTGTTTACATTTCTGTAGGTTTTTGTGACATACAGTAGCTCTAAAAGTCCTGTAGTGGACACAGGATGACGTACAGTAGATAGCTAGGTAGCTCACTTAGTATAGTCAGCTTATCGCTGAGCTTCTGACACACTGAACTGTTTTACTGGAGTGAGGGCGCATGGGATAGCTCCCATTGTGCCTGTCTTCACTCTTCCCTCCACCTGCTCACACGCATGGGTCTTTACATGTGAGAACCTGCCCGGCGCCTCTCCGCCCTCCTCCTCAGCACGGGTTACCACGGAAACAGAAGGTAGGATAATAACTAATCCGTGAACAACTAAACAACCTGTGCCAGAGCTGCAAGTGACCCACCCACATGCTGCTCCAACTCTGGCAGCAGTAGGTGCAGACATGTGAGTTGCAGAGACATGGCTCCGTGCAGCCTCGCTGGCCTGGCACGTGCTGAAGAAGAAAAGCTGCTAATACACGTTGGGCCCGTGCAAGTGTGAGGAGTCTGTAGTACGTACAGTACTGGGTACTTTCACGCCACTTTGATACTTCTGATTTACAGATCTGTACAGTACGCTTCATTCAGCCATCTCAAATCTAATACAATCCTTATTCTTCTCGATTGGCCCTAGGTTTGAGTGTGTGTGTCTGTGTTTGTGTGTCTTCCCTGTGATAGACTGTTGTCTTGTCCAGGGTGTACCCTGTCCTTTGGTTACCGGGATAGGCAACCCCATGACTTTGAATTGGAGTCTGAATTGCAGTTAGAAAATGGATGGATAAAATGCCTGTATGCAGGCTAAGTTTTATAGTTGCTTAAAGCCTACTGTTGAAAATAAAGGAACAAGCATGCAGATTGAAAGTGTTCTGAGTTTAGTACTACAGTATGTGCACAGCCACTAATGCAGATTAGTGTGCAGATCAGGTAGGAATCATGCAGGGAACCTGCCCAAATACTGCCCTGCCCAACTAGCAGGGCGATGGACAGATCAAAGAAAGGCTTTTGATTCAGTATGGTACTTGGCAATCCACTGGCCAATCCAGCACACAGGGCCACACGTGGTTAGCCTTTCCACTTACCCCTGGGGTGCTAATAACTGTTGGTAGGCTGGTATTCTTTGAGGGCATTCGTGGCTCTGAGCTAACTCCTCTCAGGCGCAAATTCATTGTGGAAGTTTAGCTCTTTTGAAATCAGACTTCAATTACGCCCTTAGGAAGCGCAGAACAGAAGGAGTCTTGTTATTCCTGCGTTCATTAGCTGAATCTCAAAGTAAGCATAGGCTGCAGTCAAGCAGTCTGGGAGGCAAAGCTGCAGAACAGAGAGAACTGAGAAGAAAGCTGAGGTCTTGCCAGTGCTTGAGGTCTTGTCCAGCTTTGAAAGTAACCTCAAGTGTCCGATCAATAAGGGATGACTCTGAAATGAACTAAATGAAATACAGAACAGAAATCTGCGCGGAAACCATCAAAAAGGCTTTTCTGGCATTGAGCAAATAAAGCTATATTTATCGGTAAAGTATTTAGTCCTTGAATTTACGTGGTCTTGATTACTGTAAAAGAAATTCCAGATATGTCACAGAAATTGCTCGGTGTAGCTGCCTGCTTTATTTGCCCGTTTTGAAGCTACTGTAGATTTTATGATCTTTGTAATCAGTATTACGGATAATTTCCTTCCACTTTGTTTAAATTTACCTGTTTGTCTGTTAACCAATGGACAAGTCAAACAAATTCAAAATGTGCACTTTGGGTCCAGAGTACCTCTGATTTTAGCATATTTTCCTTTAAAGGAAAACAGGCAGAAATGAACAGTGCATGTTAAAGCCATAACATTCAACAGCATAATGAAAACTACTTTGCCTTTTTATGAGATATTTCTCACATATATATGTATATAGCATTACCAATGATACCCCAATTGCAAAATATTAGGATAATAATAATTGCTTACACTTATTTAGCACTAATTTAGGTAATGGGGATCCCCTCCACCACCACCAATGTGCAGCCCTACCTGGATGATGTGACAGCAGCCATAGTGCACCAGAACGCTCACCACACATCAGCTATCAGTGGGGAGGAGAGCAGAGTAATGAAGCCAATTCATAGAAAGAGATTATTAGGAGGCCATGATTGGTAAGGGCCAAGGGGAAATTTGGCCAGGACGCCGGGGGTACACCCCTTCTCTTTTCAAGAATTGCCCTGGGATTTTTTAATGACCACAGAGAGTCAGGACCTCGGTTTTACATCTAATCCGAAGGACGGTGCCTGTTTACAGTATAGTGTCCCTGTCACTATACTGGGGCATTAGGACCCACATGGACGGCAGGGTGAGGGCCCCCTGCTGGCCCCACTAACACCTCTTCCAGCAGCAACCTTAGTTTTTCCCAGGAGGTCTCCCATCCAGGTACTGACCAGCCTCACACCTGCTGAGCTTCAGTGGGCTGTCAGTTGTGAGTTGCAGAGTGATATGGCTGCTGGGTATGTAATGGATGTAATGTAATATTTAATCCATATCAATAGAAAGTGGTCAAAATGAATTTTGCATCCACTCTGGTATTGTTGAGGCTTTACTATTGTGAATATCCCTGTGTGGGGTATTTCTGTTGTCTTATCTTACATACTTGTTCCTCATAACAGAGACACTCGTATCATGGAGGACATTGTAATAGCTGGGATTTCAGGAAGACTCCCTGAGTCTAACAACCTTCAGGAATTCTGGGAGAACCTCTTCAATGGGGTGGACATGGTGACAGAAGATGACAGGAGGTGGAAACCAGGTGAGGTCAAGAATATTAAGTCTGTGTCTGTGACTGGATCTGCTATAACTGATATTTCTTGACTGCCACCAGTTTGTGAAGACCCTGGTGAGACAGGACCATACTGGTTGTTTTTAATTGACATTTTTTAAAAAATAAATGTGCAAATTACTTAAAATTCTAATTAAAGGTAGGCCTAATTTATTTTCCAAACATTTCCTGTAAAAGTACTGTTGGCTATAAATGCATTCACGCCCTTGAAAACAAATTCATGAAAAATTATGTCTTGTTTTGTAATTGTTTTATAACAAATATACACTGCATTTCTACACTGAAGAAAATCCTGTAAGGCCTAAGAATCCTAATAGAAAATGCTGATGTACAGTTCTAATTATGTAATTATGAATAGTTTTTATTTCTTAGTAATGTGAATATTTGGCAAACAACCGGTTAGGAGTTGGCCTACAGTGGCACTCTCATTTGTGAACACTTCTGTAGGTCATCAGGAAGTACAGTAGCTCTAAAAGTCCAAAAGAGGACAAGAATATACTGCGGTATTGATACAGATACTTCACTTACTATAATCGGTTTAGACCTGAGTTTTTTACACACTCATACTATTACATACATAATGAATTTTCCTTGAACAGTGCAAAGACATCACTCTTTTTTTCCATACCCTCTTCATCCTGGATCACTGTGCTTCCTTCTCAGGACTGTATGGTCTGCCCCAAAGGAATGGAAAGCTGAAAGAGATCAACAGATTTGATGCCTCGTTTTTCGGTGTTCACCCCAAACAAGCCCACACTATGGACCCCCAGCTCAGGCTGATGTTGGAGATCTCATATGAAGCCATAGTAGATGGAGGTGAGTCAGTGCTGACAGAGACCCACACACAGCTCTAGCCTCTCATGTCAGTGCAGAACTGTTGTGTGTGTTTGAGTATTTGAGCTTCAAGGTTTTCAATGTTAAAACTTTCGAAATAATGGTGGCTCTCAAGGGGGTGCACCATTAAAAGTGCTCGCTTGGAGTCCTTGTTGAGCCCCGTAATTTAGTTCAGAACCGGGCCGTTAGCCAACTGTAAGGAATGATGATCCTGAGTGTGCATCCTCAGCTCAAGGGACCGAACAGACTCTGGTACTTTTCAAGCGCACTTGGGAGTTTAAAGTAAGTTCTACTGGACAGCAGAGCTTTTAACGGACAGTCTGGGTTTCACGTCCAGGACCTAATGACACTCATACAGGTGGTCCACTGTGGCCCTGTGTGTGCTAATAACCGTGTCATTCTTTCTCCTCTCAGGAATAAACCCAGTGTCCATGCGTGGCTCTAATACAGGGGTGTACATCGGTGTTAGCGGTTCTGAGGCTGCAGAGGCCTTCAGTCGGGACCCCGAGGAGCTGCTGGGATACAGCATGACAGGCTGTCAGCGTGCCATGTTCGCCAATCGCCTCTCCTACTTCTTTGACTTCAATGGTAGGGCTGAGTGAGGCTGTACTTCCCAGCTGCCATTTAGGTAGCTATGTACAGTAGCTACTGTATCCAGAGCCTTGTTTGATATATTGGCCTTCAGAGAATAGGGAGAGTCTGTAAATTATTCTTTTTGCTTTCCAGTTGTTTTTGTTTTTCAGTCATAAACCAAAATTTACACAAGCAAGAGTATAGTACATTCTTTATTTTGGTATCATGGCAGTCATAAAGTATCTATAACAACAATAATTTTTTATTAATAATGAAGAACTTTTCAACAAAAGTATAAAACTTAATTCTGAGACATATAGTATATTGAGTCATGGTTTGTCGTAGACTGGAAAGTTCCAGATTTTTCCTAAGATTAAATAAACTTAATTTTAAATATTGTGCTCTGAATGTTAAATATTTTCAACACAGACTATATAGAACTGCAAAATCAGAGACATGTACTGCTATTCCGCGCTCAGATGTTTAAGGCCTTCCTAGTGTGTGTATATAATCTGTGCTTTACCTAAAGTAACTGGTGGTGTTGCAGTATGTGTTAAAACATCTGCAATGTCCTGTAATTCTTTCATTCTTTTGTGAAGCTATTACTCGGGGAGTACCTTGGGTAGTGTCATATCTCAGCTGTTTCTTCTCAGTTGTTCAGTGTAGTGTCTCTCGCTTTCTGTGGAGTCAGTTGCTCAGTTTGTCCCATGTGTGTCTGCGTGCCCCACAGGCCCCAGCACCGCCATTGACACAGCCTGCTCTTCCAGTCTTCTGGCACTGGAGAACGCCTTCCATGCCATTCGCCATGGCCGCTGCGACTCCGCCCTGGTGGGAGGAGTCAACCTCCTGCTCAAGCCAAACACCTCGGTGCAGTTCATGAAGCTGGGCATGCTGAGTCCCGGAGGCACGTGCAAGTCCTTCGATGCTTCAGGTATGGCCCCGTGGAGCAGGGAGACATGTGAAACTGTACATACTGTAGCGCCTAAGATGGACAAGTGGAGGAATTCCCGATAATCTTAATCTCCAAACAAGCTATTTTATTACATATGTGCAGGGCGGGGAATATTAAGAACAACAGACAAGTATTTTGATTACAGAATCCAAAATGGCTTTACGTCCATATCTATTCCTGAGACTTTCAGAGTCCATTCAGCTGTGTTGACACTGAGATGTGAACTTCAACACACTGCACTGTCATATTCATGTTAAGAGCTCTTCTTCTCATGCAGAATAGTGTCTCTTACTTAATAACATCTCCAGCGTAACTGTGCCCTGTGGCAAGTCTTAATACCTCTCTATGCTCTTTCACACTATTCTGTCAGACTCCTTTGCATAACCCCCTTCAAGGTGAAGTAATGGTGTTCTATACCAGCTATAGAGCTCAGCCCTGCAAGGAAAAGATATATGGCGAAAACCCTGCTATCACACAACAGGATTCTTGAAGTGCCAACCACTTGCTTCTGCTTCCCAGGGGATGGGTACTGCCGC
This sequence comes from Lepisosteus platostomus, assembly GCF_059453375.1. Classification (NCBI taxonomy): domain Eukaryota; kingdom Metazoa; phylum Chordata; class Actinopteri; order Semionotiformes; family Lepisosteidae; genus Lepisosteus; species Lepisosteus platostomus. The sequence continues at coordinate 40,936,599 of NC_142621.1, forward strand.
TCAGAGGCCGCTGTGGCTGTCCTGCTGACTAAGAGGTCCATGGCCAGGCGGGTGTACGCCACAGTGCTCAACGCAGGCAACAACACAGACGGCTATAAGGAGCAAGGTACTGCGCCGTAGACCCTATTTTCTGGAGTCAGATCAGCTGATCTTCTGAGCAGTAAGGAGCCCTGAGACAGTGACATAACCAGGAGCGATGCTTTAGATTGAGTAATTTACACTACGTGATTGGGCATGCAACCTTTCCCCTAGTCACCTCTGTAACACTTACCCCATTCTCAGGCTATATTTATCAACATGGTTTGGGAATGCAGGGATAGAGGCTCCAGAGCCTGGACAGGGCTGTAAACAGTCACCCTGATGTTACTGTAGATTAATGCTGTTTATAGACTGAGCTCTGGACTATGAAAGAGCACTCCGTCACACTCTCAGTTCCTAACAGTGATCTGTGTTTATCCTTCAATGACCTCTGCCTGTGCATATGCTCCTTCTATCTTGTGATTCATTCAACAGGTTTTTGCCCTCTGCAGTCTGGGCAACGTAGTTGTAGTCACACGTGCTCTTTATTCCTTCATGTACAATGATGATACAATGAGTCTACATTCACTTTCTTGCTTTCTTGCCTTTAAATGTTGTGAATGATGAGAAGGGGATAATCATACCCTTTCCAAATTGCAAATTATATGTACTGTGCTTGATGCTGTACATTTTATGGTGTGTCCTCTTACTATGATATACTTTGAATTCAGTAATAGTCAGGTTATTGATCTGAATGTTTGAGCTGTTTGTACTATGTAGAGGACATTACAAAGTAACGGGTTACTTTTAAACTCAAAACAGACAGGCTGTAGGTTTAAGTCCCTGCTGCAGACACTGCTGTTGTAACATCTTGGGGAAGAATCTTTACCCCAGATGCTCTAATCCACCTGTAGCTCAGTATGTGGAGACCAGAAATGTAGGTAATCCTGGCGACAGACCAACATCCCACTCAGGGTGGGAGTCACAGACTCTCAGTCCATTTAGCACTATGATAACCTGAGTTATCACTATGATATGATGAGTAAGTGCCTAGGAGTTTGACTGCTTTGCAAATGCTATGTATTCAGCGAACAAAAGATCCCTTGATTGTACAGTATGTGTGTAATAAAGGTGGTAGCATTCAGGCCCATGTGACTAAAGAGAAGTTAAAGTGTACACGATTTCCAAGCTTTTTTAAATCTATCTGCCATATACTGTAGTAAACATCCTGATTCAAGATGCCTTAATTTTCAGAAAACCATTAAATTAAAAAAAAACATGATTTTTGCTTTCTTTGAAATCAGTTATATTACCAGCAACTTAGTTAACATTTGTGATTCTAGGTTCAAAGTGATTTCTATTTTTGTGTCCCTGACTGCTATAAAAAATATTGCTGTCTTCTGCTGGGTTAATATTATACCATAACCTTTAACCACATTTTAATGCCATTTGTTACATTGCACAGTGATACAGTGGCTTGGTTCCTGGTATCATTAAGCCTTATTGTCAGCACATTTGTTACCTGCATTTTGGCACACTGTTAAGAGAAACCTGTTGAGATCCCATTAACTAGGCTTTTGTAACCACAGATAACAGTTTCTTCAATTACGACCCTTAACCTGTCATGGTGAGATCATGATCAGTTGTCAGTACAAATGACTGGAGATTTTGAATGATGGCCTGTCACACCATCTTCGCTGTCAGGACACATTAAATATTTACAGTAATGGAAGATGATCAAAAATAGCCAAACAATATTTAAAGAATATTTTGGCTTGTCTCATTTCTCTTCCATAAAATGAAGCTGCATGAGTTCTGCAGAGGAGAACATTGTGCAAAAACAGCTTTGGCAGTCTTTTTACAATGTAGGCATTAACTCCTTTGACTCTAGTTAATTATTATGAGTTACCGTAAAAAACACCCCAAAATAGGTCTCTTAAATGACCTGTGTGCTGGATCTGTAATTACAATCACTGACCAAAATATTATGTACACCTTAGTCAAAAGAGTAGACTCTCCAAGTGGCAGGAAGCATGTGTCTGACATCCATCACTGCAAGCAGTGAAATCTTCAGTATTTCAAACTCTTATGAAATACATGCATCATCCTGCGGGATGAACAGCGCTATACAGATGAAGAGAATTATTCATTGTTGTTTATCATTGGAGGTGCAAAACCTTCTATCTAAATTAGCTCAAGTAGAGTAATAACACTTGGACAGCTTTAATGTGAACAGTCTGGATGACAGGTTTTGTCTCGTTCTTCCAGTGCCATAATGACAAGAATGGGAGAGGTAATGTGTAGATTTTCTTGTCTTGAGGTCAGTACTGTACTGTGGACCGTATTGTACACGTGTTGCTTCCCAACAACACATCCTCTTTACTTTTTCCCCCTTTCAGGTGTGACGTTCCCCTCTGGAGAGATGCAACAGCGCCTGGTGCGTGCTCTCTACCAAGAGGCACAGATCCCTCCCGAAGAGGTGGAGTATGTGGAGGCCCATGGCACTGGCACTAAGGTGAGCTACAATACTGCAGCTCTCTGCCTGCACAAGCCAGATACAAATATTCACAGTGAGGAGTACAGTGCGTGCAACAGCCACAAGCATCAACCACAGCCATGTTAGGGCCTCTGGACATGGACACAGATGTGATTTCTCACAGATAACAGATCAATGAACTGCTAACATAAACTGACTTAAATCAAGGACAGCTGCAGTAGTCCCTACACGCACTCACGTTGCAAATGAAAACAGAATGTCTGTCCAGACTGCACAGCTGAACGGTCGCCAGCACGTCCAGGTTTTGACAATTAAAACATCACTTCCAGGTCGGCGATCCACAGGAAGTCAATGGGATTGTCAGCGTTTTCTGCCAATCAGAGCGCGAGCCCCTGTTGATTGGCTCCACCAAATCGAACATGGGCCACCCTGAGCCCGCCTCAGGCCTAGCAGCTCTGGCCAAGGTAAGTGGGAGCATGCTGGCAAATGGTCGCTAAAAACCTCAGTCGTTTAAGGAACCTGGTTCATGCACGTATTTTCAGGTTTCTTATAGATGATAAAGATACTAGATCCATTCTAGTCTGATATCTTGCTTGCAACTAAATAAAATAAGTGCCTTAGCCATATGGGTAATGTTTTCTCTTAATTGAAATGATGGTTCTCAATCTAGGTTCCAACATCTTTGGATATACAAAATGCAGTGCACAGAAAACACAGCCATTTTTTATTTAAAAAAAATGTAAATCAGTAAATGTCAAAGGGTTTGCTAATTTATATCTCCTCCTCTCTGTCTTCTTGCTCAGGTTATTCTATCCCTAGAGCATGGTGTTTGGGCGCCCAACATCCATTATAACACCCCCAACCCCGACATACCAGCTCTCACCGATGGCAGGGTCCGCGTGGTCTCTGAGCCTCTGCCCATTAAGGGGGGCATTGTGGGCATCAACTCCTTTGGCTTTGGGGGCTCCAATGTACATGTGATCTTGCGCCCCCCTGGTGCACCCTCCCAACCTCGCCCCCTGCTGGCCCCCGAAGTGCCCTGGCTGGTACAGGCCTGCGGACGGACGGAGGAGGCAGTGAGCACGTTCATTCAGAAGGCTAAGGGACACAGAGGCAATGCCAGCTTCCTGAGCATGTTAAACGAGGTGTCGGGCGTACCCACTGCTAGCATGCCTTGCAGAGGCTACGCTTTGGTTGGCAGCCAGGCGGACATCATGGAGATCCAGCAAGCCCAGGCCACGCCCAGGCCTCTGTGGTACATCTGCTCAGGTGAGTGTTGCCATTGAGATGGAGTAGAGGTACACCAACAACGGTGGTGTATACATGTGCTAAATATTTTGCAAGATTTTCTCTATGAATAAACATGATTACAATAGTATTTCATACACTGCATGACATACTCCTTCGCAGAATCATGATACTGTCTGAGTGCTCTGCGTGTGTTTGTGTTTGCATGTGCAGGGATGGGCACGCAGTGGGCAGGGATGGGCCGCAGTCTGATGCAGCTGCAGGAGTTCCGGGAGTCCATCCTGCGCTCGGACGTGGCCCTGCAGAACACAGGCCTGTGCGTGTCCAAGCTCCTGATGGAGGCGGATGAGTCCACGTTCGAGGACACCGTGCACGCCTTCGTAGGGCTCGCAGCCATCCAGGTTAGGAGCAGCACAGGGCAGAGTGGGATGGGATGACAGGGATTTGCAGGTAGTATATAAGCTCATACACTTACCAGCCCCGGTTCTGCAGAGGGGCTAATCATCTCAGTTTGTATTTTTTTTCAGAAACGTTTTGGGGAAAAAATCCTTCATTGAACTGTATGTAAAGAATGCAATAATTCCCTTAGTTGATTCTGGGTAGGCGATTAGATGGAGTGAGAAAACATGGCATGAGAGTGCTGAAGTGTGGATCTGGGAGCCTGAACATTGCTTGGTCCTGCTACAATGAGGTTATGACTGCTGTAAAGACGTTTCTGCATTAAGGGCTGGAGATGTTCAAAGAGAGTGCTGTCTGCTCCCCAGATCGCTCAGATTGACATGCTTGACAAGATGGGGCTGCAGCCAGATGGCATTGTGGGACACTCAGTGGGAGAGCTAGCGTGCGGATATGCCGACGGATCTCTAAGCCACGGCGAGGCAATTCTGGCCGCCTACTGGAGAGGGAAGAGTATCAAGGAGGCCAACCTCCCTCCTGGGGGCATGGCTGCTGTTGGTAAGACGCAGTCTCAGATTTCAAGCTCTAGTTGTGCAGGATGGTGGCACAATTGAAGGTTTTTTTTAATAAAGCTCTAGCAGTGTGCTATCTAGAATAGAAACTCATAAACATGTCAGTATCTGTAGAAATCTTTCAGAACAAAACAGATTGCAAGCTCTTACATGGAAAAAGTCTAGAATTTCTCATTCTTTTAAAACGTTTCAAAACAATTTATTTCTTCTATAGTGTATATGTGGCAAGGGGTTGTGGGATTATATGACAATCCTAGCAGCCATATTAATAAAAATTTTTCAAGTAGATCCTTAACCCAATTATAGGTACAAAACAGGCTAGATGGGCCCAACGACCTCCTCTTGTTTGTAACTCTGAAGCTGGGATTAGAAGCAAAAGAGAAACATTTAAAAATGTTTAAAAATATTGGTGACCTTCAAAATACCCCAGATGAAAACAAAAAGTAAACCTGGGGCAAAAAAGCTTGGAGTGATGGGTTAGAATAAGATGTGTTGGTACAGTATGTAGACAGTGTTGGTGTGTTTCACCGCAGGGCTGACGTGGGAGGAGTGTAAAGCACAGTGCCCTCAGGGGGTGGTCCCTGCCTGTCATAATGCAGAAGACACTGTTACCATCTCTGGACCACAGGTAACAACAGCACACCCCCATAATCAGCGGCTCCTGAAAGGCTCAGTTGTACACTACTCCAAATGCAATACACATTGTTATTAGAAAATGTGAAATCTAAAATGTGTATTTGAAGGAAAAAATGTATAATTGTTGTCCTTGGGTTTTAATGCTTCTTTAAGATTTTTATTCATTCAGCATTGTGACTCCAATACACAAAGATTACATAACAATACACATACAAATCACTCTGACCTCATATATTCAGGGAGTTATCACAGAAAATAAGCTTTAGTTTGACAAAGTTTGGATGTCTGTTGGATAAAAATGGATGGCAGATCTGAGCTTTTTCAGTGCAAATAACTTACATACAAATGTATAATGCTGCAAAGGAACAAGTAATAGGTTTATTCCATGCTGAAAAAAAGAAGAGAGAAAACACAACGTTTCGTTTTCAGCATGTAATAAACCCATTACTTGTTCCTTTGCAGCCTACGCATGCTGACGCAGCTACCTACCTGAATGTATAATGCTTATGCATTATACATTTACACATTATACATTATGCATAATGTACTTACGGTCTTCATGACTTAAATGGGATTTGGGGTCCTTAATGTGAAGTGGTTTGCTGAGCTCTCTGGGCTTTGCCTTTGGTTTGAGCAGGAGGAGGTGAGCACGTTTGTGGCCCAGCTGAAGGAGAGTGGAGTATTCGCCAAAGAGGTGCGCAGCGCTGGAGTGGCCTTTCACTCCTATTACATGGCCGCCATCGCGCCTTCCCTGCTCGCGGCGCTCAAGAAGGTAAGGGGTGATCGTGCTGCAGGAACACGCTAACGTAGGGCGATTCGTGGTTCAGTTTGTTTCATGTCAACACCACAGAGGGCGTGCCAGCCATAGGACGTCAGCCAAACATAGCTTTGGCAAAACAGATATCTTTCCAATTTTACTAAAGAATTTATTATGTTCATATAATGTAGACTGTTCAGTTTGATTAAGAAAATCTATCATGGTTTTTATATAAAATATCATAGGTATAATAGATTACCCATACTACAATGCTGTTTTTTGTTACTGTTGATTTTGCATTGGAGTCAGGCCTTAACCCTGTAACTGTTAGACACAAATATTAAACATCCTCAAGGGCATTGACAAAGTCAACCCAGCATGTACTGTAAGTGCATTTAAAACCTAGAATGCTTAATATGGCTGGATGAGATCCTTGGATCAATTAATTACTAACTTCCAAACAGACTAGATGGGCCACATGCCCTCATCTCGTTTGTAACTGTTCCTATGTTCTTATCTGTGAAAGCACTCCTCTGAGACACAAAGTAACTGCAGGTTCAAGTTGCCGGCACTTAACCGCAGACTTGATATGGATGTAAAGGTGTAATTACAGTATTTTTAGACTATGACAAAGGCGTCTCAGCGGCCAGTTGGATGAAGACTAGTTCCTGAGGTCTGTGGGCTGACTCTAAACCTGGAGAAGTTTTAGAGGCTTTGCCGAAGCTTGACCTCCTCTCCTCCCCTCCTCCCCATGCAGGTGATCGTGGACCCCAAGCCTCGCACCCCCCGCTGGATCAGCACCTCCATCCCCCAGCAGGACTGGGGTAGCCCCCTGGCCCAGTACTCCTCTGCCGAGTACCATGTCAACAACCTGGTGAGCCCCGTGCTCTTCCAGGAAGGCCTGAACCTCGTGCCGGACAACGCTGTGGTCGTGGAGATTGCCCCACATGCCCTGCTGCAGGTGAGACCCGTACACACTCTTGTAGATATGAGACGGCCGACCCTCCCATCATTGAAATAGAAAGTGGTTCATCCTGGAATTGTAATACAGCTGTGCTAACCTATCTGAGTGCGTTGTGCAGAGTGCAGTGGTCTGAAGCACTGGGCTGAATCCAGGTGTGGACAAAGACAGGCGAGCGGGCTGACCAAAGCAGGCGGGCGGATCCGTGAAGCAAGCAGTCTGAGAAACACAGTTCAAAGCCATTGTTGAAAATGAATCAGGGTTGCAAGCCGGGCAGTCACAGAGCAAAAGCACAAAGGGAAATCCACAAGCGTGGTCAAAGGAAGCAAGCCAACTCAAGGCTGGTCTGAGATATCCTGCTGGTTAAAGTTAAGTGATGGGTTAATTGCGCGCAGGTGGAATCAATCTCCTGCCAGATCACGTCGTCACAGCAATGAGCTCCAATTGGCATTGAGTAGAGCCTTGGCCAGTAGCCATGGTGTTTTTGGTACGTAATCGAGAGCTCCTATGGGAGCAGGTACGAAAGATATTAATAGTAATATGATTGAAACTGAGATATGATTGAGACGATATTGTAATATAGCATTGGAGTAAACGTTTCAGATTTAATTGTGAATCTCATCTTATTCATATTAACAAAGCATATCTCTGCCCTCCTATTTCCTTAATTAATGTTAAGAAACAGCAAAGCCAGTAATGAGGCTTAAAGGAGGACATGTTTCTTTGTGTTGCTAATGAAGTAATTTACAGTCTCTTCAATGTCCTGTGAAACAGAATCTCCATGAATATGATTCACCCAGATTAATTTTATTATTCTTAGCATAGCGTATCATTATTTTGCTAGAAGCTTTGCATTGATAGTGTTTTTTGCGGAATTTTGTTCCTGATCTTGTGCAGACACCATTTAAGATCAAATGTCAGTTAATTATGATTCTGATTTCATTAAACAACAAATAAATTGACTCATTAACCAACAGTGAGATCACGTTGGCTGTAGAGTCTGATACAAGACGTAACAGATATGTAACAATAAGTGATGGAATGCTGTGGTAGTCTCCACAGGAACAAAGTAAAATGCGATTACAATAATAACAATAATATGCTCAAAAATATTGGGAGTGCCTGAGAACATAGAGTTGGAGTCAATGTCATGCAGAGGCCAAGCAGCCAGTATGCAAGCCACATGAGTCTGGTTCCTGCCACAGCTGGTCAGAAATGGGAATGTTCTATTCCCCTATATGCCTGGCTGACCTCTCACTGGCTTTCCCTGCAGGCCATCCTGAAGAGGAGCCTGAAGCCCACCTGCTCCATCTTGCCCTTGATGAAGAGAGGCCACGCCAACAACCTGGAGTTCTTCCTCACGCACATCGGCAAGATCTACATGAATGGGTAAATGTGCCCCACGAATTCCGGGACAGTTAGACTATGGGTGTGTGATCAAGAGAAGAGAATGACTTTCCTCGTGTGTTCCAGAGTGACCGCAGCCATAGCCTTTAGGTCTAGTGAGGGGAGTGTCTGGAGGATTAATCAGAAATCAGTACAATTTACAGTACACTATGTACATTTTTGTTGTTCATTTAGAGTTTATTCTAGTTAGACGCATAGCCACTCGGATATCTTAATTATAGACTGTTTTTGAAAGTGGGTAAGAGTGTACAACAATAGTCTGTGCTATTTACCTACTTATTATTTATGTGCCTACTCTGCTTGGCCTACATAATTTGCTGCACTGATAGTTGCCCACTCTGCCAGTTTGGGAATGTCCTCTGAGTGCCTTTCTATGCCCTCCAGGATCAACGTGGACAGTAACAAGCTGTACCCTCCTGTGGAGTATCCAGTCCCCATGGGAACCCCCCTGATCTCCCCCCACATCGTTTGGGACCACTCACAGGTCTGGGACGTCCCGAGTGTTGAAGACTTCCCCACTGGCTCCGGTGGCTCCACCTCAGCCACAGTCTATAACATTGGTGAGAACCAAATACTTTTTTGAATACTTAGATGACAATTTACTTTTCATTGACAAAACTTACACATCCGAATGTTGTATAGGCAAAATCATGCAAAACAGCAGAAATCGAGGTGTGTAAAAAGAATACTGTGTTCCTGTTAGTATAGATAATGTGGACTACAAATTAAAATCAATTGTGCATGAGCCAAAATGTAATTTTATCAGCTTGGGTCACAGTTAGGTGACCCCTCAAAAAAGAATTATTCCTGTACAACTACACCACCTAGCAAATACAAACAGAGTCACTTCTTTGTTTGCTTCCTGCTCCCCCCCTCTGCCGAAGGCCTGGTTTATACTGGCTCAGCAACCCCTCACAAGTCCATGCGTCAGTACCTAGGGTGTGGCAATTGCTTCATGTCTGAACGGCCAGTGTGTTCTTAAATTGTTGTTTATTGGTCCCTGCCCCACTGCCTACATTAGAAAACTTGAAGTTGAAAACTGGGGAGAGGCATACATTTACACAATCTTGGCCACTTATACAACTTAATTAATCACAGCCTGTTCCTCCTTCAATGGTTTGCATTCTGTGACACCTGTTTTTGAGTGATGTTTGTTGAGTTTGTTTTCAATAAGTAAAAGGTCAATGTATTCCAGACGCAGTGACGGTGTACTATGGATCACTGTGTTCTGAAACAAATTAGGAAACTTGTCAGGTGTCCTCTCATTTGATGTTTTTAATTACTTATCGCTCACAGAACCTGAAAAACTGATCAAGACTGCATAAGAATGTTACAATATTATTCTCTTGTTCTCTCCTTTGTAGACATGAGCCCTGAATCCCCAGACTACTACATGACTGGGCACTGCATTGATGGGCGTGTTCTGTACCCAGCCACTGGGTACCTGGTGCTGGCCTGGAGGACACTGATGCGCAGCCTGGGGTCAGTGATGGAGCAGACCCCCGTGATCTTCGAGGATGTCACCATTCACAGGGCCACCATCCTGCCCAAGACAGGTGAGAGACTGCCCTGTACGGTCACCTGAGCCAGAGGCAGAGTCTGACCTCAGATATGAGCAAGCCTCATGCTTACAAACATGGCTTACAAAAGAGAGACCAGCAGGTGACAGAGTCCTGAATGAGAAGAGAGTGAATACACTATCTGAAACAGAGACTATTAAATCAAATGAGACAGAAAAAACAAACAAACATGTGAGAAGTCTCTTTTCCTCCCAACACTCTTACACACAGTCCTGAAACAAGTACCATATACATAACTTACCTAGAATGTACTAGAACTAGAGCGCATACAGTCCATTTCTTGAATCATAGACTGTTGCTCTGCATTCTTGGGAAAAGGGGGACCTCTCAAAACCTTTTTAAAGGAAACATTTGAATGGGCACTTCAGGAACGTTCTGCATTCTTTATTTGTGTGACCTCAGTGTTGGTTCCCTCAGGAATTCTGATCACCATGCTGTGATGTTTTGGTTTCCTCAGGCTCAGTGCAGCTGGAAGTTCGCCTCATGCCTGCCTCCAACAAGTTTGAGGTGTCTGAGAATGGCAACCTGGCAGTCAGTGGTAAGCAAACAGAATTTTTCTATATTGCCGTTGGTGTTATAACAATTTGTTATTGGTGTTCAAATTAAAACTGGATTCATTTTACCCGATGTTGTGTGGGTTGTCTCTGATGATGAAGTAAAACCATGCTTCATGTTCAGCACTGAACCAGCACATTGGTTTGCAAGAATTTGTATTGTTGGAAGACTCTTTTATAAATGGGGCAGGTCAGTAGTACACCTGCAAAGCCTTCCTGGCAGTAACAGTATCAGCTAAAATCTGTATTCAGTCTTGTATTACTAGAGAAGGGCAATTAAATCAAACTTTTAGTGTGAGTACATCCTCAGCCACTGTTATCTGAAGAAATATCCTGTTACTTATGTATTGAGTGGCATTAAAAATGCAATTGGAACCAATAGCATCTATTATATAGTGCATCTTAGTAACTAACTAAAATTAACATTTGTGCTTATGTCTAAATCAAAATGTTTATGTGCAACTCCTGCAAGCTCTGTGTCAGGGATGGACAACTAGCCCTTGAGCACTAATGAATCCTTTGGATTTTACCACATCTTTAATTACCGTATTTGGAAATGAAGTCAAATCACCTGTTTTATTTCTGCCTTAGGTGCTAATTGACAAATATGCATAAAACTTGCAGAAATCAGGCCCAGCGGACTGGAGTTGCCGTGTGCATTACTTCCCCGTTCGTTCTGTTCTCAGTTTAAGGGAATGCAAAGAGCAAAAAGAAACTGCTGAAATAATTCAGGGTATCTCGTATTCTGTACAGGAAAGGTATTGAGAGATTTCCTTTTTTTTTGTGCACTGTGTACTCTGGCTTCCTTGTCTAAGGCTCTTGTTGTGCCATCTCTTGTCCCAGGCAAAGTGAGTCTCCTGGAGGAGAATGCCTTGAACGCCTTCCGATCCCAAATGGCTACGCCCTGCGAAGTAGGAGAGAGCGACCCCAAGCTGCGGCTGACAGCGAGCGACATCTACAAAGAGCTGCGCCTGCGGGGCTACGATTACGGCAAAACATTCCAGGGCATTCTGGAGTCCAATAACTCTGGTAAGATCCGAGGTCACGCTGAGCGCAGCTGCCGTGCAATGAGAGATCAGTCGCTGCCAGCACTGTTGCAATATTCTGTGGTGCAGTGCTTGTCTGCGAACCAGATCAATGGAAACTGTTGTATCAGTCTTGAAATCAGAAGTGGGGACATGATGCATTGTTATACAGATACCTTTCCTGGCAGTGTTAATACTTATGTCAGGAGATAATTGACCAAATGATAAATCTCTGACAGTAGTTTCATTAATATCCCTGTACAGTTAAATCAACAAGCCTTAGTTTTATTGCTACTGTACAATCATATGTAATGTTCATATCCCGTTGTCTTTTATCTGAACTTGCTGATCTTGTGACAAAAACGTGATTGGCATTTGTCTCTGTGGTGCAGGGGACAGTGGAAAGCTGCAGTGGGCTGGGAACTGGGTGACGTTTCTGGACACCATGCTGCAGATGATTGTGGTGGGACTGTCTGGGCGCAGCCTGCGCCTCCCCACGCGTATCCGCTCGGTGTGTGTGGATCCTGTACTGCACGAGGAAAGAGTGAGGGACTATGGAGAGGACAAGAAAGGCAAGTCCATGCCATGTGGGTTCAGGTGTTCAAAAATGTATGCAAATTTGTGATGCCTGTCCAAAGATGTGCTTTGGACCATTCAGTGGCTGATTGTACACTTTAATGGACAAGTGATGTTTATTGCTTTATCTAATGCTTTACTGTAACACATGCTATAGACGTTTGATATATTGGAAGAATTGCACTTTAAGAGTTTTAGGAAAGCACTGATGGAGTTGTTAAGTAAATATGAAGAGTGCATAAAGGCCAGAAGAGTAAATTGTGATCAATAGGTGTTACTATTCCATTGCAGTGAATGAACCCCACAGTTCCTGTCCATGTTTCATCATCTCCTTCCTTCCCTTTTCTTCACAGCTGTGGATGTCACTGTTAACCGCTGCCTGGACAACATTGTGGCAGGTGGAGTCCAGATCTGTGGCCTCCACGCCACAGTGGCACCTCGTCGCCAACAGCAACACAGCCCCCCAATCCTGGAGGAGTTTGGCTTCGTGCCGTACGTGGAGACAGAGTGCCTAAGGGATAGCCAGAAGCTCGGTGAAGAGCTGCAGCGCTGCAGAGGTGAGGAAAGCCTGAGATATCGATAGCACTGGGGTGGGAAACAGACTTTACTCATCCATGCTTAGTGCGTTTGTCCATAGCACTGGGAGTAGGACCTTTGCTCTACATAGAGCATATCCAGGTCAGGGCCAATGCTGTTGCTTCTGTGACGCAGGGCTGATCCAGAGGCTGCAGAGGAAGCTGGTGCAGCAGGGTGTGAAACTTTCCATCCCCGGGCTGGAGGAGGTGGCAGAAGGTCAGCCTTCAGACTCGGAGTCGGACAAGGGGCTCCTGCGCCTGCTGTCGGTGCTTTGTGGGCTGGAGCTGAACGGAAACCTGCACTCCGAGCTGGAGCTGACGGTACAGAAGGAGAGGGAGTGCCTGCTCCAGGACCCTCTGCTCGGCGGATTGCTGGACTCTGCGGCCCTGCGCTACTGCCTGGACACAGTCCTGGAGAACTCCACTCCTGGCAAGCTCCGAGTGCTGGAGGTGGGGACCACTCCTTCTCACGGATAGGCTATGTAAGATTGTACAACTCAGACGAGGAGCAGTGTAATTTCCAAAGCAATGTGATTAAAATTGACCATTTAAATCCTAAATCTCTAGTGACACTAAGAATCTTGTGCTTTCTAGAAGTGATGTTTTGCATTGTTCTACTCTTTTCACTCAAAGTGACAGGCGACTCCACCTTCCTTCTCTCTGCAGAAAGACAGTTCTTTGATGGACTTCAGTTGCACATCTGCCATTCTGTTTCAAGCCTATGTTTATCCTGAATGGTCCTTAGAGCAGACTTTTAGCTTTATACTGTAGGTGTGTAGAGAGGGTCAAGTGAAGTTAATATGAAGTATGAACACTTCATATTGGCTGCTAGTGACAGTTTACCTCTTCACTTATTGTTATCGTGTTTTAATGTGAAATAAATGATAATAATGATACATTTGATGTCTTTTCGCACAACCAAAACTTAATAACAGTTTATATTGAAAAGGCCAGCAGAGGTTTTGACTAAATTGTGTAGACTAAAATATATAAAGTAACTTCTGGTTACATTATATCTTTTTTACCGCAATGTTGTATTTTGTGAACAATTGAACGAAAACATATCCAACATGTTAAGATAAAATTCATACTCAGTTAAATCCTACCAGGGATCAGCAAAATCAACTTTAAAAAGCAACTTCAGTCTCCACATAGGAACTAAGACCAGATGACAAGCAGAAATTAAGATCAAATGTACGGAAAACTGGACAGAAAATTGGAGGAGCTTTTCTCAAAGGGCTCTGGGATTTGGAAAACACTTCATAGCTGGGAACAACTGGGCTTCTTGGATCGTTGACCCAAAGAGGAAGGTTGTTTTGGTGTTGTTCTTATATATATGGTTGACTTCCTTCCTGCAGGCCCTGTGCAGTGATGGGCTGCTGTTTCCCCGGGCTGTTCCACTCCTGAACATCCAGCCCCTGCTACAGCTGGACTACACTGCCAGCGACTCCACCTCCGACCTCCTGGCCTCCCATGCACCCTCACTGGAGGAGCTGGGGGTCTCGGTGGGCCAGTGGGACCCTCACAAGGGCCTGGCCCCTGGGAACATGGGTGGAATGGACCTGGTGCTCTGCAACTGCTGTGCCAGCCCCCCGCCCTGTCCCGCTGACATGGTGCGTAACCTGGCCTCGGCCGCCAAGGAGAGAGGATTTGTGCTGCTGCATGTCCTGCTGAAAGGAGACACACTGGGAGAAACCGTTTCCTTCCTCACCACCCAGAACAGCCAGCAGGGTCTGTTGTCACAGGTACAGCACCATTGCTATCCCCTTGACTGTCCTACATAGTCCTAAATCCAGCCATGACACAGTCTGTGTGTTATGAACGCTGGCACAGCTGTTTCAGTATACTAGGAATCACTGTTGGATTTGTTTTATGTTTTTCTTCATTGTGCTACTTAAAAAATGTTGAATACTTCAACAATGTGGGCACATTTTGGGCCCAGTAATTTACAGTGGACAAGTGTAAGTTGCCTAGATGTTAAGAGTATCACTAGAAAGTTATAGTTGCTCGTAGCTAAGGTATGGTCCAGTAAAAAAGGTTTAGAGAAGGATTGGGAAAACTTTCTTAAACATGAAATTACTCATATAACGATCAATTAATTTAAAATTAATTAACAGTTAGAATTATGTATTAAAAATGGTTTATTTTACAATCAGAAGGGAGCCCTTATTCCTAATTACAGTTGAGCCAGTTTTAGGCAGGCCAAGTTTGTTCTGGGTACTTACCATGATGTCAGGGGTACGATTCCATGCCTTGAGGAAAGCACCACCCCTTTTTCAGGGTTATAAAACTGGCGTAGGTTGTGAATGACTCAAAATCAGATGGAGGCTGTTGATAACAGAAGTTATCCTCACAGGCGGAGTGGGAAGAGGTTCTCAGCCAGGCGTCACTCAACACAGTTCTCATCAGGAGGTCCTTCTATGGCTCCGCCCTCTTCCTGTGTCGTCGGCAGACCCCCACAAAGGCGCCCATTTTCCTGTCAGTTGACGGGACAGACTACCAGTGGGTGGAGAGTCTGAAGGTGAGGCTTTGGGGGGACATAAAGACACTGCTGATGCTGTGAAGCTGTATCGTCTGGTATTGTATTGTACAGTATTCCAGTACTTCTTAAAGTGCAAGCAGAGAATAATGGCGAAATAACAATTTGATTATTCTTATATGAATTTGATGTTTAGCTTTTATCTGGATTCCATGAATAGCTGTTCTAGAGATATGCTGTTTAATACTTGTATTGGTTCCCAACCATATAAGATGTTTCAGGAAATTCAAAATGTTTAGGTAATTTAACTGAAACTGAAAAATCTGGGGGTAGGTCACATCTTAATCTCACCCATTTCAACCCACCTATAAAAATATTGCACTTCCAGTTGTTTTTGCTTTTCATTTCGCATCCCTGACTCACCTGTCATTAAAAGGCTGTTGTTCTTCACAGCCAGAAGAGCTAATCCAGTAAAACTCATTGCGCAAATTATACAGTACCTCCACCCTGCCTTAATTAGGGTTTGACCAAACTCCTGAAAGGGTAAATTGTGGCCTGTAAAATCCCTCTTCTTTAAAATTAAACAAATGCAAATTGTTAAGCTAAACGGTATTTGGGTAAACTCTCAGATTCTGTGCAGGGTTCTGACACTTTTCTCCCCTTTCTCTCTCAGTCCACCTTAGCTGAGCCATCGGACAGTCCTGTCTGGCTCACTGCAGAGACGGGAAACAAGGGGGTTGTTGGCATGGTGAACTGCCTGAGACAGGAGCCAGGAGGCCAGCGGATACGGTGAGGGCACTTTATCTCCTGAGTGGATATGTACAAAATAGGATCTACTACTACACTTCCTGTGTGGTGTGCTTCAGCTTGTGAAGCCATTTACATTAAGGCAATATAATATATCTACAGATAATATATCTAAAAATATGATTTCATTGCATAGGTTATGAATCTCTATGTTCCAAATCCATAACCACTGTAAATTCAAATGTTTTGTAAAACCTCTTTTTCCCAGCCATGTTGTTAAAGTTGACAGCCTGACCTCGTTCAAGAGAAGGCACTCTGAGATATCCTTAGATCAATTTTCTACTGGCATGCAAACAAGTTCTAAGCTATAAGGACCAAAAAGCCTCCTCACATTTGTAACCCTTCTGATGCATTTGTGTTCTTCGCAGACCAAGATCCTACAGACTTACCTACCTGGTAGCTGATGTCATGTGTGTGCCCTTATATTCACTAGGTGTGCATTTGTATCAAACCTGGAAGCTTCCTCAGCTGCCCCCGTGCTCTGCCCCACCCACAAAGATATGCAGGTCATACTTCAGCGAGACCTCACCATGAATGTCTATCGGGACGGACAGTGGGGGACTTTCAGGCATAATCTCATTCAGCAAGGTGAGCCCTGAAGCTCCAAACACAGTCATTCTGGGCTAATGGCCCTAGATATTATCAGTGAGCAGTAGTATGTCTCCTTCTTAATTAGAGATGGAGAACTTCTTATCCAGTGAGCCAAGCTACCTGTCACTGTCACATTGTTTCACTCAGTCAGATGACTTCTTGATGTCTCTGTGTGTCCCCCTCCAGAGCTCAGTGAGGAGTGGACGGAGCAGGCTTATGTTAATGTGCTAACTCGAGGAGACCTGTCCTCGCTACGCTGGATTGTCTCACCGCTGCGCCACTTCACAGCCACCAACCCCAATGTCCAGCTCTGTCGTGTCTACTATGCCTCGCTCAACTTCCGAGACATCATGCTGGCCACCGGCAAGCTACCTCCCGATGCCATCCCAGGTAAATCCTGTACATTCCCTGCTTGAGTGCGAAAGAACAGCAAAGGCTATTATTTTGATACTGTGAGAACGTCAGTGTCCTCATTATCCTTGCATCTTTTTCTCAGATGTCACACAAACGTATATATGTATAGACAGTGGGAATGCGTTAGATAGCTTTAATGATAGTTGAGCATTTGAGAAAGCCCTTGACACCTAGACAAATCCTACAATTTGAGCAAAACTAAAAAAGATTGCTAGCAAGGAGAAAGCCTACGTTCCTGTTGTGACGCTGCCTTGACATTCCGCTGCTTGCTTGCAGGGGACCTGGCTTTGCAGCAGTGCATGCTGGGAATGGAATTCTCAGGACGTGACCCCAGCGGGAGGCGGGTGATGGGGCTGCTGCCGGCCAAAGGCCTTGCCACCTGCGTGGATGCAGACAAGAACTTTCTGTGGGAAGTGCCCTCCAGCTGGTGTGTAATCAGAGTCACTACTCTTTAGAGAGGCGGAGTGGTGGAAGCAGACTGCTAAAGAGGGCATGAATAGAACTGACGAGCATTGGAAAATGTGTGAGATGACCTGTGTTATTTACGTATGTGGAATGACAATAACACTGCTTTACAGGTTATTTAATCAGGCTTCAATTAAACACTGATTAAGGAATGCAAAACATTTACATTTACGTTATACTTTTACTATGAAGCTACTGTATGTCATAAAATACCATGAATTCTTTTTTAAAACTTATTAAATGGAGAATGAGCCTATTAGTTTGTACTCCAGGGGGATTGAAGTGGTCTCTGGCTGGACGTTTGCAAGAGCTGGACTAAAACGGGACGGACGTATGTTGTGTTGGTGTGAGAGCCCAGCAGGTGACTGTTCTGTGCCCCGCAGGTCTCTGGAGGAGGCAGCCTCAGTGCCGGTTGTTTATGCCACAGCCTACTACGCCCTGGTGGTCCGTGGGCGGCTGCGCAGCGGGGAGAGCGTGCTCGTTCATTCCGGCTCGGGGGGCGTGGGCCAGGCAGCCATTGCAATTGCGTTGAGCCAGCGGTGCAGGGTCTTCACCACTGTGGGTGAGTCAGCGGGCACTGTCTGCTGCCATCCGTGCGCACAAGGTGCTCAGTGAGACATCCCCTAAATAAGCTGTTTAAAGAGAGTAGTTTCATTGCAATGGCATTTGACTGACTTTAACAAGGAGGCATTTTTGCAAACTCTCCAAGGAGGTGAAGGAGGTGGTAGGTTTTCCATTAGCAAACAAAGAACCAGCTAAGCACTGGGCCTGAACAGCAAAAGGAAGACAATGATATGTGGATGCATACAGAAATGAGCAAAAAGCAACATTTTTTAAGCACAAAGCTCTTCTTTGGGTAGCATCATGGGTATCCTATATCTTTCACAAATATATCTACTGTATATCTTTGTTGTGGTCAAGTAACGTCTTATTGAGGATAGTTTTGTTTACTTACAACAATAGGATAGCTAATAAGTTTGTAAGCTAGTATAGTAATGTAGCTGTTAGACAGCTAGGAGAGGGTGGGGAGGAGGTTACCACCTGGCTTTTTAACGCTCAGCTCTTGCAGCGGTGTGTGTCTCTGCCTTGTGTGGGTTGTGTAAATGGGCGATGACAATATCTTGGATTTGTGCCTCAACAGGCTCAGCAGAGAAGCGGGCTTATCTGCAGGAGCGCTTTCCTCAGCTGGGGCCAGACTGCTTCGCCAACTCCAGAGACGCCTCCTTCGAGCAGCACGTGCTGCAGCACACACAGGGCAGGGGTGAGCTCGGACAGGTCATTCCTCACACAGAAGGGAATAAGATGTGTTGTTCTAGAAGAACAACAGAATCAACTCAAAATCTGTTCAAATCACTTTTTAATTAGGCCATGTTTCCCAAATCTCAGAACTTTGAACATTTCTGAGAATTATGTAACATGATTTCATTAAAAACTGAGTTTTTCAATAAATCAAACAAAAGTTAAAGTAGAAAATAATACAAACAACGGTATTATATTATTAACAATAACAATTCCCTTCCTAATTTCTAAGGTAAAAACGTTGTTCATACTTTCCTCTGACAGCATCAAACAATCAAGAATGTAGGTGTTCCCAGAGAGGGGTTGCAAGAAATTGAAAATTTACAAGAGACAGTCATTTCTGTTAAAATTTCACAGTTTTCAGTTTTCAGAATATGGAGTAATTAACAATGTAACAATAACACATACAAATAACATTTTTGCTGAGTAGTCTCAGCAGTGAATCCTCTGGAGGAGTTCTTGATAAGGGGTTTCAAGGCGACAGATTTTTTTCCCCATCATTAGCACTCTACAGATATAACAGTGCAGTGCATCGGTGCTGTGACTGAAGCCATGCCTGTTTTACTGTCACAGGAGTGGACGTGGTGCTGAACTCTCTGGCAGAAGAGAAGCTACAAGCCAGCCTGCGCTGCCTCGCCCGACATGGCAGATTCCTGGAGATCGGGAAATACGACCTCTCCAACAACACCCCTCTTGGTGAGCACAGCCGACACAGCGGTTGATAAGAAGTAATGATAATAAACCTGCAGATTCCATTATTCTGGCCTTCTCAAGAAACTTAGAGCGCTGACTTAATTTCCAGCGAGAACACTATTTGGTAACAGTGTTTTCAATTGCAGTTTAGAAGCTAATTCATTGACCAAAAGTAAAGTAACTGACTACCTCACAGAACATTTGGAACACTACAGCAAGATCTGAATTCACTTCTTAAATTTTTGTGAGAATCCAGTACAGAATATCATTACTCTATAAGAAACACTGTATTGTTTCTCCCCAGAATGACTTTCTTACTGTACTTTGTGTGCATGCTGCACTGCAGCTGGGCATTAGAGCACCCCCTTGAGGAGAATATGCAGTATGGATACTACCAGAAGCAAAACACTGAAAACACCTATCAAAAACAAAATCTTTCCCCATCCTCCCCCAGTAGACTTCCATACTACAAGGCTAAAGTTGCACAGGGTTCAGACACTACTGAACTGGTTCCGTGGGTCTGCTTTAATGCATCGTCATTGCTGTATTTGGGGCAGGCATGGCTCTGTTCCTGAAAAACGTGGCATTCCACGGCATCCTGTTGGACGCGCTGTTTGAGGAGGGCAACCGTGAGTGGGAGGAGGTGTCCCAGCTGCTGCAGGAGGGCATCAGGACCGGGGTGGTGCAGCCCCTGCGCACCACTGTCTTCGAGAGGAACCAGGTGGAGGAGGCCTTCCGCTACATGGCCCAGGGCAAGCACATCGGCAAGGTCCTGCTGCAGGTCAGTCCAAGCCCCTTCTTCATTCCCTTAGCCTTGTAACCTGCTGTGCTTGCAGACACATTTAATCTCTTCAACAGCACAGACTCGGAAACCACCATCTCTTGATTTCTAGACATTGTGGTTTTTATTTAAAACTATTGTTTAAGACTTAATGTCCTAAAACTAAATAACTCATTTGCTTCTGTAGCAGATTAAAATATGCACTATATCTCACCCTTATGTCAGATTTTGTGCTGGTTATGAATAACATCTGAGCTGCATATATACATAGTACAGTACAGGTCTTGACTGCTACGTGTCATGGTTAAATAATATGGCCCTGCAGGTTGGATATCCTTTTGGTCTAAAAATCTTAGAGAAAGCTTGGGTGTGTGCAAAAACAGAAATGATCTAGCAGTGAAAATGAATTAATGTGTTAAAGATGAAAACCTGTTTTCGTACAGTGCTTGGCTGCTCACGGTTCTTGTTGTGTTGTCAGGTGCGCGCTGAAGAAAACGGGCCTGGTGTAGACTCCGCCCCCCTCTCCCTCCCAGCCATCTGCCGCACATCCTGCCCCGCCTCTCATTCTTACATCATCACTGGTGGGCTGGGCGGCTTTGGTCTGGAGCTTGCTCATTGGCTGACTGAGCGGGGAGCACGCAAACTGGTGCTGACATCACGATCTGGAATCCGCAATGGTGAGCGTGCAACTGTATCTTTTCATCGCTAAATAACTTTCCACCATAAGTTTTTTGATGTAAGATTAATCATGTAATCCTACAAATAGTAGGAGAATGGCACCAATTAGAGGAGGTATACACACTGACTAGGCTCTGAGAGATTGTTGTCTGTATCGTGAAATGTGTGTGCTAGAGCAGGGTAAGAAGAGTTCTGGTTTTACTTTTCTCAGGTTACCAGGCCAAGCGGGTGCGCGAGTGGCAGGGAATGGGCGTTCAGGTGCTGGTGTCCACCAGTGATGTGAGCACCCTGGAGGGGACTCAGCGCCTCATCGCAGAGGCTGCCAGGCTGGGACCCGTGGGTGGCATCTTCCATCTTGCCATGGTAAGTGGAGGTTTCAGTTCTCTGTGGATGATTAGTCGTTATGATGAACCTTTTCAAGCACTAGGGAAAACTACCTCTGGGCTTAATCGACGTATTAATCCAACTCAGCTGCAAGGGCAACACTGCTTGGTGGATCAATTTCTGCAGAAATCTGGTTTGTTGGTCAGGCTCTATGTTTTTTCCTTCCCTGTAGGTCCTAAAAGACGGCATGTTGGAGAACCTGACTCCCCATCACTTCCAAGACGTTAACAAACCAAAATACAATGGTACCATCCACCTGGACAGGTAAAAATTGAGATCCATCCAAGCATCCAAGCATTTTTACCAAACTCACAATTTCTTTTGAATAGAATAGATTCTTAATGCTGCTGTTTACATATTTAGACTAAAACGTGTGGCACGTGTTGGCCTTTAACAGGGTGACCCGAGAGCAGTGCCCGGAGCTGAGCTACTTCGTGGTCTTCTCCTCGGTGAGCTGTGGGCGCGGGAATGCCGGGCAGAGCAACTACGGCTTCGCCAACTCCACCATGGAGCGGATCTGCGAGCAGCGGAGGCACGACGGGCTGCCCGGGCTGGCGGTGCAGTGGGGCGCCATCGGGGACGTGGGCGTGGTCCTGGAGACCATGGGTGGGAACGACGCCGTCATTGGCGGGACGCTGCCGCAGAGGATGAGCTCCTGCATGGAGGTGCTGGACCGCTTCCTGAACCAGCCCCGCCCAGTGATGTCCAGCTTCGTGCTGGCGGAGAGGGCTGTGACGGCCAAGAGCGAGGGCGCCGGCCAAAGGGACCTGGTGGAGGCCGTGGCACATATTCTGGGTAAGCGCCTCATCTCGTATTTCAGGGATGGCCAACTCCTGGCCATTAAAAATAACAAAATGAGTGCTTCTGTTGATGTGCAGAATTACCATTTGTTGCCATATTAGTCCAAATATAAGGTGACGTTTTTTTCAAGCAAATATGTCTTCAAAATTAAAACTCCTTATTTATTCATGGACAGTGCTGAAGTCAAGTCAAGGCTGCTGCAAAAAGGCATATTTAGGACTTCCAAGTGGCTCAGGCACTTGTGGTGCTCCTCCTGAGTGCAAGTTGAGATCTCTGATCGAAAATGTCACTGGGCTTTCTGTGCTGTCAGTGAGGGATGCGTTTCTCCTCAAATTAAAGCTGAAGCTCCTGCACCAGATTGCATAGGCTGTGACAAGTTAAAGAGGAAATACTTGAAGCTGGGCGTGTTGAAGGAGTCAGCACCTCCTCCTTGCACGTGACTGTAGGATTTGCTGCTGTGAGCTGAGACATGAAAGCACATCTAAATCATTGGGCAGATAACCTACTCTGAGGCGGATAACCTACTGGATCTGAAAACTGGGGAAATTATTTTTCTTTCCCATTTCATTAGTAAAGTTGTCTTATCTGTTTGCTATTGATAGTTTTTGTGGGTTTTTTTTTTCATTTCTCTTTATGAAAAGTACAGTCACCTTAAACCCAAGGTTGTCTAACATTTGGGCAAATGTGGTGTTTAATGATTTATGATTTCAAGATTAATATAAAACCTGCAGGACTGGGACTGGGGACAAAGGACATTCATAGCCACAGAGTAAAATATCGTGGTTTGACATTGATTTTGATAGTCACATGAAGTATGATTTTCATGCCAACTTGATTCAAATAACTAATCAAATATTACTTTTTCATACCCCTGACTCAGGACATAAAATGTCAATACACCTTCTATAACTGTGTTTCAGTCCATTGAACACCAGATTCACTATTTGTTTCTGTTTGGAAAAGAATAAAACACATTTAAAATGTATCCACATTTATATTGATAATAAAAGTGGTTCCCCTTCCTTCAATACAGTGTCTCCGCTTTACAGTATCATAAAGTAAACCAATGAAAGTTAGAGGTACTATTAAAATTACACTTTTTAACACTTTGTATATTATGTTTCTCTACAATACGTGTTTTTCAAAATCTGCTCCTGTACACCTTTAACCAAAAATATACTGCCACTGAAGAAATGAGGATGATTTATGCTGTCTTCATATGAAACTACACTCTATAGGAAAAACTGTAGGCAGTAACACTTCTTCCACTGCCAAATCTGCAAGTAGACTTTAGATGGAGTGCTTAATGGCATATTTTCCTGTTGCAAACTCTAAAAGGCTAAAAAATATTTCTTATTTAACAGCACTGGAGACATATCCTTCAGATGTCTTATCACACCATTCCTCATCCACTTGCACACACATAGAAACGTATCCAGGATATCAAAACTTCTGAACCCTAAAGCTACAGAATCTGGAGCACTTCATTCAATTTAAATGCAAATGCTGAGATGCCACTGCTGCTCTCTGACCTTATCCAAGGCTGTTTCCTGCCTCCATCATTCCAGTCTCTCAGAACTGTCACGCTTACTGAAATTGGCAAATGCCAGTCATGTTCTCCAGTAATTTATCTCTCAAACTTAGAGCTCTGTAGCCAAGATCCAATACAAAACACAGTAACCTTTTGTATCTTTTTCTTTTTCTGAGAATGGGAATTTGTTTTTTGGAACACAGAGAAAAATGTACTGTATTTAACAAAGCCTATCTATTCTATGTTTTGGTTGTGGGACATTTCTTACTTTCGAAACATCCCAAGTTATAGAATGTTCCGGTTCTAGAACCTTTCAATTGTCCTTCAGCGACACCGAAAAGTGTCTTCAGAAAAAAGAAAGCTTACAAATACAGAAAGTTCCATATCACTGGGTATGACCGAAGTGAATACCACTCCGTCTTTCTTCATGAATTGAAGAGTCAAAGAGCCCTGTTGGTTTCTAAGGCATGGGGCTGAGTGAGTGAAGAAGAACCCCAGTGCTCTACTCTTTTCCCTCTCACCATATCCTGTCCCCCCCCCCCCCCAGGCGTGCGTGACGTGAGCAGTCTGAATGCGGATGCTTCACTGGCAGACTTGGGCCTGGACTCGCTGATGGGTGTGGAGGTGCGACAGACCCTGGAGCGGGACTACGACATCGTCATGGCGATGAGGGAGATCCGTCAGCTGACCATCAACAAGCTGCGGGAGCTGTCCTGCAAACAGGGTGGTGCTGAGGGTGAGTGGAGAGCGCCCTCAGAGCTAGGGCTAGAAGAGTTCATAAAAGTGTCATAAAGGAGTTCCGCTTTCCAAACCATACTGTACAACCTAAGGTTTTGATGGTACTTCTATCTGGTCAGGGATTCTATCAAACCAGTTTGATCGCGAGAGAACACACAGGAAAATGTAATTCTTTGTGCTGTTCACCAGTTACAGGAAGGAAGAAGATACAGGCTGAGGATTTAATACTAGGTTTAAGTTCACATAAGGCTAGAGAAACACAAATACTGCATAATAATGACTAGAAAACATAAGAAAAATCAGGAAAATGAACCATGCCTCTGAGCTGAGCCTCTGTCTCCCGTGCAGAGTCTCGGCCCCTTCCTCTGAAGAAGTCTGGAGCAGGAGCCCTGACAGAGACAGACCTCAGTCTGCTGCTGGTGAACCCCGATGGCCCCACTGTCGCACGCCTTAACGAGGTGCAGAGCACCGAGCGCCCGCTCTTCCTGATTCACCCCATAGAGGGCTCCATCGCTGCTTTCCGCACCCTCACGGCCAAGCTCAGCGTGCCCTGCTATGGCCTGCAGTGTACCAAAGGTAGGCACGCCCCGGCCACTCTCCACTGTCCACTGACCACAGTATCAAGTCAGTTACGCGAAAGGCATTACCTCCCGGTTTGTGTTGTACACTGTCGCCCTGCTTCGCGGTCCGGTGAGAGACGGGTACTTGTATGAGGGTTAGTAAAAGTGAAAAAATTAGCAGTTAACATTTTGATACCGACCTTCTTCCTCAGCTGCTCCCTTGGACAGCATCCAAAGCCTGGCCGCATACTATGTGGAGTGTGTGCGGCAGGTGCAGCCGGAAGGGCCCTACCGTATCGCTGGGTACTCTTTCGGGGCTTGCGTGGCCTTCGAGATGTGCTCCCAGCTGCAGGCTGCCCAGAAGCCCGTGGAGTACCTCTTCCTCTTTGACGGCTCCCACTCCTATGTGGCAGCATACACTCAGGTAAGGCCTGCCCTGTGGCCCTCTCTTCTCCTCCCTGCACCGTAGCCCGGCATCCCAGGGGCCATGTTACACCAAGGGAGTCTGCTAGCACCGTTGTACACCTTACCAGGCCGATCACGCAAAGACACAGCATGTTAATGACATTACTTCGCTCTGTCAGCACTGAGCCAGAACCGATGAGCTATTCTTACAATGTACCAAAAGTCATTCGAAAAGCAGACGGCTGCAAATACGCAGTTTTTTAAGGCTATTAGGTAAAAAATGCTGAAATGATTAAGTGAGGTACTGTTAACCTTCTGCAATGTGAATTTGATAGCACATAAAAAAATCAATGGAAGAAAATAGGTGTCGAACGTGAAAGATTTGACTACGTGGCTCACCAGAACCAGTCACATGGCTCACGGTAACATACTCTCTTGTCATTTCCTTTTAGCACCACCACTCCACCACGCGCCATCCTGTCTCTGTATCACATACGCTGTTGTCTGTCTTGGACGAGTGGCTGTAGTAGAATTTTTGGAAAAGTCTAGGCATCCAGGATGCACAGAAGTGAACAGGTTGCTCAGATGCAGGACAGCAACATATATGTATTTTTTTAATTAGTGTTCAATGATCCTTACAACACAAAACTCTAAATCTCTTCAGAGGCAGTGCTCAATATCAGCACACAGTCACAACAGAAAAACATTCAGTTTCTAACTTAAGTTATTAAGTTCTAACACGGCAACAGAGAACACAATTGAATTTGACAAAGATACAATTGATAAAACCAGCTTGAAGAAGGTAAATGGATCTCATCCAGAAATGTTACACACAAAACCCACTGGCTGAACTCGGCAGGAGATCAGACTTCAGCTTGTCGTTGTCTCCTGTGCAGAGTTACCGCGCAAAGCTGACCCCAGGCAGTGAGTCACAGGCTGAGACAGAGGCTCTCTGCGCCTTCATTCAGCAGTTCACCGGTTCTGAGTACAACAAGGTAAGGGCCATTCAGCATTCAGACCTGAAAGTACCATATGAATTGAGCATCTGAATCCATAATGAATAAAGGAAAAACGCTTTTAAAGAAAGTAAGCAAGATATCCTCAATCAAGTCAGAAGAGTCTGAATCCAAGTTTTAGGGACAGGAGACCTGAATATAAGACTGTCTGCCTTCCTCTTTTCTTTCTGATGCTGCTGTATATCAGTACCCACACTGAGGCCCAGCCTCTATACAGAACCTCCCTCATCTGCTCGTGTCGCACTCTCCTCCAGCTTCTGGAGACTTTGCTCCCTCTGTCGGACCTCGAGGCCCGCGTGAACGCAGCAGTGGACCTGATCACGGCCAGCCACAAGAGCATGAGCCGGGATTCCCTGCGCTTTGCTGCCTCTGCCTTCTACTACAAGCTGAAGGCAGCCGACCAGTACGTCCCAGTCACCAAGTACCATGGCAACATCACCCTGCTGAGGGCCAAGACAAGCAGCGAGTACGAGGAAGGGCTGGGAGAGGACTACCGGCTGCATGAGGTGAGAGCTATTCACCGTCTATTTCACCAGGGGACAGGGCATTATTCTCTACTCTGCACAAAATTGTAGTTCAAAGGCTGTCCTGTTCTTAGGAAAAGTCTTAGACGTGCCTATGGATTTTCCCATAAGAAGTTTCAAATATTAGCCAGACCATCTGTTGAAGTGTGTGTGTGTGTGCTTGAAAGGCAAAGCGTACGTAACAGTGTACAGTGCAGAACTGTGCAGAGACTGGATCATTGTACTGGTGCATATAGAAATTGATGTGTGAAGTCCATGGCTGCATGTCTAAGCACTGCCCTGTCCTGTCCTGTCATTCACAGGTGTGTGACGGCAAAGTGTCTGTCCACGTCATCGAGGGCGACCACCGCACCTTCCTGGAGGGAGAAGGAGCGGACTCCATCACCGGCATAATCCACAGCTCTCTGGCAGAGCCCCGTGTCAGCGCCAGGGAGGGCTAGACCCACACCATGCAGATCACCCCCCACCCCCACCCCCACTCCCACCTCCCGCCTGAGTTTCCACTGTGCAGGGTAGAGCAGTGAGAGAACTGCTACTCCTTGCCTCACAAGGGTCACCATCTTTATTGATAGGGTGGCAAGTTTAAAGATTTTTACAGCCTCCTAGTACATTAAGCCGTGCTAAAGGACTGGATCTAATTAGATTGTGGCCTATCCAACCCCAAAAAATGTTTTTTTCTTGGTTAAACTTGCTTATCCTATGAATATGGATTTTTTTGTCCCAAATTTGTTATCCAATTTTGCACTGCAGCAAAAGCTTAGTAAAATACATCTCTGTGCATTTCTACTACTGGCACCCATATTTTACTACCTTCATTGTGTGCATTTGCCTGGCTTGGTGCCATCAAGTCTAGTCATAACTAGTCTAGTCATAACAACTAGGTTCAACAGCCTCGCAAAGAAAAAAAAAGGTCCTGTTTTTTTTAAATGGTCTGCTAAGGGGCATTTTTCCCATTGTCATATTTAAGTACTTTAGGAAGAATACTATATAGAAGTACGAAGTTAGTAATAAGAGATACACAAAACATGGCATGTATGAGCATTTAATGTGCAAATGTACAACCCAGCCCTGATGATGCAGACTTCATGTGCAAGGTGCACTTCACAACATTACACCAAAAAATATCTTCATACATAGATGATCTGTATATAGATTCCAGCACAGTGCTTCTTGTGTAATGTAACTATATTATAGTGATTTTAAGATACCAGTATTAAAATACTGCTTTTTTGCATTAAATGTTTCTTTATTCAAGCAAGAATTGTTGTAGGCGCTCTCTGAATTGTGCGTTGATCGCTTTGCCTCTTAAGGGGACAACTGTCTCAGTGTCAGTGCAGAACTCGAATAGGGCTGTTGATCAGGGTATTATTTCCATACGAGAAAGTTACAGTCAATTGCAGCACTGCCACTACAGGAGTTAAGTCTGAAACATACCCAAAATTAATCATTTCAAAAACAGTGGAATGACTTAGAATCTTTTGACATCATTGGCCAAGTTTATATTATGTTTATTATTCTAGATGCTTCTCATAAATATGAGAATCTCATAAAATAATCTGAGTATTGCTATTAGCTGAAACAATATATTTTTTTAGTTAAATCTGTTTTTTTAAATAGAAATGACTTGTTACTGGATTCATGATAAAGTAAAGCCACTGATTAATTTTCTTTTATTTTTTGTGACTAATAGAAATTGCTGGTCATTGTCTTAACACCCTGTTCGGAGTGGCTGAATCCGAGGCAATGTGATATTTTGCAACAGTGCAACAGTATACTGCATTACTTTCTCCGTGTGGTTATATCTTTAGGAAGGCCAAAATGGGTTCTGTGTTCTGTTTAATCCTGTACAGTGTTGGCCGATTTGTTTACATTGTTTAGAGACTGGTTTAACAAACCTAGAAAACCGTCATTGATTATTCTGCTGTTCAGTATAACTATTCTACTATAGCCTAACATTTAACAAACCTATGAGCAATTTTGTTTTTGTTTCCTTTAATTATCAGTATTAAGGAAAATGCTTTATCATTCCTGAAATAGTAGGACAAAAATACCATACGTTTGAAAAGCAGGAATCGTAAAGGTTCAGTTCTAAGTTATTTTTAGAGATGGCATTGGTATTCTTTTGTAGAAAAAAACTTTAATGGGAAATGAGAAACTCCTCAAAGGGATATTACAGAACATATTTGTGCACTAATCTTTATTTACACTGTGTCCTGCTGAGTCTGGAAAGTTGACTGACCCACACCTGAGAACAGACAGTTCATGAATAGGCAGTTCAGTTGTAGCAACTCAAAGTTTTAACTAAAGGCACTCTTTAAGCAAATATGTAGCTGAGAAGATAGGAAACATACTGTAGTACTGTCCCAATGCACCTACTTTCTCTAACAATGACCTACAGCGATGCAAAAGAGAAAATACCCCCCCCACTAAACACGGAGATAGGACCAACAAGAACCAGACAGATCTGATTTTGGAGACTTCAGCGAAGTGAAGTCAGTGAAGAATCAGATGGTTTGTAATTTAAAGCTGTGATTGTTTGCAGTGTCAAGGAAGAGGAACAAAGGATCATTCCTCTAGGTTTTATTTTTTACTTTTATCGTTATTTTTTAATTCTGTGCTGTAATTTCTCAAGTATTTATTGTTCTAGTAAATAGATCTCGCTAACTCTTTTTGCTTCTGTGTCTTTATTATGAGTGTAAATTATTTAAAGGCAAGATGTGTAAAAAGGAGAGAGTGAACACTGTAGAACACTGCTAATGGTTTACACTACCACTAATTAGGGGCATAAAGATTTCTGGATGTTTTTTTTTTGTTTTCGTCTTTGTCTTTGAGATATAAAAACTCTCCTTAAAAGGAAAACTAGTCAATGAGGGCTGCAATACAGAAAAAAATAAATAATTAAATATTAATTAGCCAACAATAACCTAGGTGGCCTTAACAATCCATCCATCTCAGAAGATCCTTTTTCCTGGTACTGTAAGTGTGATGGCCTATTCTGGAAGCACAGGGAACAAGCCAGGACCACACCCGGAATGCCAGTCCAACACAGGGCACACACATGTCCACACAAGCAAAACTGGTGCAATTGAGTGATTAACATAGCCAGCGCGTTGTATCTTTGGAATGTGGACTGAAACCAGAGTTCACAGGCAAAACCCATGCAGAGAGCAACTATAGAAAATGTCTCAAGCCAGGGTCCAAGAGCTATGAAGCAGCAGAAATAACTGCTGCACATCCATACCACCCTAACCCAATATAAAATTACCCATAATACTTACAAAATCCTTGAAAAATACAAAATTACAGTCTTCTGTATACTGGTGCAAAACAAGAGGACAATAGCTAAAGCTGTTAATGTAATTTTACATTCATGCTATTTCTTTTATATTCAACTAAAAAGGTGAAACGGTACAAGAATTCTTATTCTGAATGTAGGTGAGAGTTTTGGTTTGGTTTCATTATGAGAAAGAAGCAAATATTTCTAAAAATGAATCCTGGAGAAAAGGTATTTACTCATGTTAGCATTGTTCTGTAATAGGAACAAGTGATAGGTTTATTCCATACTGAAAAGAGAAGAAAGAAAACACAACGTTTCGGCTGTGGAGCCTTCTTCTGTTGTAAGAAAGATAGGGCAGTCAGCAAAGTATTGCTGTTTCATATACAGTATGTAACTACACTGTAATTTGCAGATATGTTGTTTATGGATTGTTTTGGACCAGCAAAAATTCAGACAAAACAGACAAAAAACATGATGTCTTTAATGGTATTTATTAACATTTTTTAACTTATATACTAATGTGGTGTCAGTTTGAGATTTATTAATGGCATTTTGACTTTTTTATAAAGAGTGTTTTCTTTCATTGATACAATTGATTCTCTCTTTCTAGTCATGAACCTTTTACAATCGATTTATATCATGTGGTGTGTACATTTTTGGAGAACCTTAAAAGGCAAATGGAGTACTTTTCCTTCCTTGGTTACCCAACCTTGAAGCCAGTTTCAGGAGAAACTAACATTACATAACTCTCATGACTTCTGGAAACCTTCTGCTTCTTCCTGTGTCTGTTTTAAAATAATTGTATTATTATTATTATTATTATTATTATTATTATTATTATTATTATTATTATTAATGATGATGATGATGACTAATAGAACATACAGCATTTAGTACAGTTGTAAGAATAGTTCAAATAAAAAATAACATACAGGTGATGAAAACTCAATTTCTGAAATTCTCATACACTATAAGTACTGAATCCGCTACTCACAAATGACAAGTTCCCATTACTGTTAAGGAATTACCGAGATATATCTCTGGTTTATACCCTTCAAATCTGCTTGCAATGTCATTGTGAATTTCCACACAAAGCTAAAGATGCCTTAAGTAGGTTTGACTGGTTTTATAATTATTTCAGTGTACTGTAAAACCATCTGCTTTGTGAAAGAAAAATGAAATATTTCTGACATTTAGAAGATTTGGTTTCAACAACAAATAACTACAGGCATGAAATCTTGATAGTAGTTTGACACTGTTTATATATAGAAATCTATGTTCTGACCTAGTTTCTCGTTTACCTCTTTTAAGTAAAGATACTGTAAGCAAAAACGTCTAATATATACCACTATGCTTTAGGCAAACCAAAACAGTTATTTTCTAAAAAGTATTACATTTTTCGTCCGACGTTATTATCCCTTTTATTTACACAGATGAGCATTGTACTGAGTCAATCTTGATCTTCCTGGAGTTGGGAGGTCTAACCACTTCTACCTTTTAATTAACATCAATAAACATATAGTCTATAATAACTGAATGCATGTATTCAAATATGATATATTTATCAAATTCACTGTTTTCCACCCAATGGTATCGGACTGTTGTCGAACCCAAGAAATTTTAGGCACTACTGCACCTGCTTCCTGTCGGCGGGAATTGTAGGTTACACCGTAGTTTCCAAAAGAACACGGAGGGGAAAGGAGGTGACACCTAGAAAGACTCACAACTCAAGTTCCTTGGGCTGCTGCATTGGGGGGAAAGCTCAGTTATTGGTAAGTCTGAGATAATTTTTTTATATATATTTGGTTTAGGCAGTTACACCGCAGTTGTATTGTCCGATTAAATAGTATATCGCTAAATGTAGAGGTTGTGGGGTAATTTGGGACAGTAATAGTATTATGTAGTGTCCCAAACCTGGCCGAGTTGCTGTGCATCAACGAGGGTGTACCGAACTCTGTGTAATGATTGAACTTGCGAAACATGTTTTTTTAAAACGTGAAACGTTGTTAGGGTCGTAAGGCTTACAATCTGCGATGGTGTTCGTTCTGGTCGAACAGCTGGTTAAATCACCCGAACTTTTTTTTATATATTGTGAGTTAACTTGTGTGTCGAACTACTGTGCGTCTGCCTTTTCGATATTGCACCCTGTTCTCTTTGTCGGGGTTTCCTTGGAAATCTCAGTGTTGTTTTTATAAAACGTTGTGAAATAATATAATTTTCATATTTTAATTCTGCCGCATTTAGCTGCTAGACAGATTTCAGACAAGACTTTGCTGATTGGTTCGCCTTGCATGTGTTTTGGCCAACAACGTTTCTACATTAAACACACCATGCTGCGAAGTTCGTTTGAGATAAATATTAACATGAATAAATAACTCTTACATAGATGGTAATTTACGAAATCACTGTGTTCTGTGTTTGTTATGCATACATTGATGTTGAGATATACAACATTACCCAAATGAACAGTGTGAAATGTGACTGTGACCTGACTTCTGATGGAAACCTTAGGTAACTTATGCTCTTCAAAGTTATAATAGTAGTTACCCCCGGTTTGTCTCAGATATTAATTGTAGCAGAAAATACGCAATTATTTCTACTAGGCATCCAATCTCAGTTGTCACAGTTGCACACTCTACGACTTTTAATAAAGAAGCACGGAGGCTTTTGCATGTGTTTTGTTGAATTCATGCATATGGCTTCAGTAAAAGCGTTGACACATTGATGTATCAGGCTTGTAAAATACTGATGTTTTGAATCGATAAGAAGTTTGGGAAATAAGTTGTGCTCTTCCTGTTCTTTACACCAACCCTCGTGAATGTAAAGGAGAGATATTAGAATTGGTCCTAATCCTTCAGTATTTGATAAGGGAAGCGAACGGTAAAGGTAAGGTTTTAAACTAGCAAAATTGATTGCACTCCAAATGAGAGAGACCCTGAATTCTTCCAACCTGTTAATTTTATAATTCTACATCAGCATGTCATTTTTCCAGCTTTCAGTTTATAACTTGTTATACCAAGTTTTTAAAAAAAACATATTTGCTGCATTGAGTTTTGGACCATGCACGCCTTTGCCTTAAACATGCGCTGTTGGGAAAAGTCCTACGTTTGTCTCAGTGCTCATCCCTTTTTCTGAGCTGCCGGTGATTGGAGGGGTGGTGTGGTGTAGGGAACAGCACTGCAAGCTTCGTTCTGCGCAGGAGCCATTATTGACAATTTAGGTTTCTGCTGAGCAGTGACTTCTGAAATATGCATTGGGCTGTATTTAGTGTTATTGACGCTTGGCATCATTGTGGGGGGCTATTACTGCTTTGTTCTTTCATTCCTGTTTTGTAGCCAGTTGATGGAAATTATTACCTAAACGTGAACGCTCATTTTTTTTTTGTGCCCCCGTCTCTACTCCCCTGACCACCCTGTCTGTAGGTTGCCGCCATGCCAAAGCTTCAGGGATTTGAGTTCTGGAAGACCACTCTGAAGGGAGCTCGCTATATAGTGGCCCCCATGGTTGACCAGAGCGAGCTGGCCTGGAGACTGCTGAGCCGCAGGCATGGGGCCCAGCTGTGTTACACCCCCATGCTGCATGCCCAGGTGTTTGTCCGAGATGCCAACTACCGCAGAGAGAACCTGTACAATGAGGCATGTCCTGAGGACCGGCCTCTCATTGCACAGGTGGGTATTGCATCCCGTTGGGCAGTGCTGCTGTTGGCTGATAAAATGATTACTTTGTGTGTATCGCTGTTTCTGTAAAGTGTCTTCGTACAATCTGTACTTCTGGACTGAACAGAGGGATCATGATAGGTTTATTGCAAACAGCTTCTTTCATCATAACCCGTTTGAGATGACCCTTATGTTTCTGCTGGTGTTAAGTTCTTTGCTATTTCTTGTGTCATTTTCACGGCTTGTTTTTCTCGTGTTTTTTTTTTTCAGTTTTGTGCAAACGACCCAGAAGTGTTTGTCCAGGCAGCTCTGTTGGCTCAGGACTACTGTGATGCCATTGACCTCAACCTTGGCTGCCCACAGATGATCGCTAAGAGAGGTGCTGCAGTGCCCTGCTTTCCAGAGGCCAGGGGGCAAATTTATCATTTTCAGACTAGCTTTTCTTTAGAGAACTATTGTAAATAGACACATTTGCATACCACCAGGTCGCATATTGCTTTACAGTATACACAAATTTATAGTAATCTGCTAAAATAAACAACATGAATCCCTCCTCAGCATCCAGTAGATGCCTGCACTTTCTGTCTCTTCCCTGCTCTGTGATTAGCTCATCCAAGTAGAATAGTTTTGCTTTTGTAGTCTTTTGTAATTTGTCTGCTAATCCTTCATGATCAGTAAACTCTTGTATCAGACTTATATTCAATCCAGCTGGTTGACAAATACAGCTTCTTCTCTTTTAGGTCATTATGGTGCCTTTCTGCAGGAAGAGTGGGACCTTCTCCATAAAATGAGTGAGTTACTATTTTTTTCCTCTTTTTTATTAGTAAAGCAATATGTTTTAGGTCAGTGAAAAAAGGAGAGAAAGTAAATCTTCTGTTTAATAATCTGTTAATTATATTTCTTTCTAGTTAAGTATACTGCCTTTAAGTAGTTTTCTTAAACTGTGTAAAAATGAGGTCTGTATACAATTATTTCCAAGATGGACATTTTGCTTTGCTGTGTTGTAAATATGTATAATGTTGTAGTTTTTAGATGATTGATGTTCATAGCAAGGTCTGTATTTTGTTTTAAATTAAAACTGATGCAAGTCAGGTTTTTTCTAAAATATGGTAATCCACACAGCAGACATCATCTTTATCTGATCTCTCCACAGTCTCAATGGCCAACGAGAAAATTTCAGTGCCCATCACATGTAAAATCCGTGTCTTCCCAGAGATTGATAAAACTGTAAAATATGCCAAAATGCTGGAAGAGGCTGGATGCCAGGTAACACATGAGGAAGCACATAATATCACTGCTATTGGTTGTGTCCTATTCAATTGGCAGAGCTATTATCAATAGTCAGTATGTCATAGGTATAATTTCAGAAGGCTGAATAGAAATTGTCCTTTTTATAATTTGTTCCAATATTGTGTATCCAAATACCTCACCACTATCTACCACTCATTTACAAGGAAGACTGAAAACAGGAGTTTGTTCTGATCTCACTGTCATGCCTACTTTTGTATCTAATCAATAAGCGCTGGCTAGCTTTTGAACTCTCCAAAATCGGCTTAGGTATTTTAGCCTAACCCAGGTAACTGGTGTCATTGAAGATACAAAGTGGAATCGGTCTTTACAATTTTACCCCCCAAGTCATTAAGAAGCACAAAGACAATGTCATGGTCCCTGTGGATTCTCGGGCAAAATTATTAATTTAGGGCAGACACACAAGATTTTTCCCAGTAGTTCAGCATGAACAATACATTAACAGGTTTGGGTAGCTACAATGTAAAAACTTTGGGATAGTGTCCAATATTCAGCTGTTTGCCAAGTATTTTTGTCTAATATCTGACCTTATGGTGATTGTAGTTCAGGCTATAAATTTGTTTTATTAAAAACATCCCTCCATTTTCTAACTAAAACTCAAGGTTGGAAGTAGTGGTTAGAAGATGGATCAATGTTTTTAATAAAACAAGCTTAAAGTGCAATTAAGTTTCAAACGGAATCTGTTTTAATGTTACACATGCATCCATAGTTGACCTTAAATTAGTGAATTCATTTATCAATAATTTTTTTACACTGGATGATGGATTAAAATGATTTTGACTATGTACTTTTGTACACAGGTGCAATGCTGTAACTGTTGTGCAGCCCATGGAAAGAGTTGTGAATTGAGCATGTTTGTTTGAACCCCCAAAGGTTAAAAGCACACCTATTAAGAACTGAACAGTAATCTTCTCTAGCCTAGGTGTAAATAAACACAACAACATTGAATCATTGAATCTGTCGAGGAGTATTTCAAACTCTTGCAGTAACCTCCCCTGCAAATCCTCTAAAATGTGTGTAATATTTGTATCGCAGCTGCTGACGGTACATGGTCGCACCAAAGAGCAGAAGGGGGCCTTGACTGGAGTGGCTAGCTGGGAGCACATTAAGGCTGTCCGGTAAAATTCAGCGCTTTCATATTGTGAAGAAACGATAACTCATGAACATGAAGACACGCATGCAGTGAACTAGGAAGCAACTTCAGTTGTACAAACCTAGCAGCACGCTTCTTGTCTTATCAGATTTCTAATGTATGATCTTTATAAAAAGCAGAAGGTTATATTTAGGACGGAAATACCTCCAATTCTAGGCCAGTGTATCGTTAGTGCATTCAGTATGAAATGCTAAAGCTGTGTATTCTGTGTAATTCTCCCTGGCACAGGAAGGCTGTGGGCATCCCTATGTTTGCAAATGGTAACATCCAGTACCTGAGTGATGTTCACCAGTGTATTGAGGAGACTGGAGTGGAGGGGGTCATGATTGCAGGTAGGTGATGCTTTTGTAAGGAGTATGAGTCTGCACTTATAAAGTGCAGTGGAGGTGTAACACGTTGTAGTGCCATTGATGCTTAGTGTCTTGATCTGCTGACTTTATTCCAAAATAACTTGGGCCTGTGATTCATGAGCGAAAGTCCCAGGTTGCTGTTGCTGTTGTTTCATCAATATATTTACAGTAAAAACACCTAATAAACATTAGTTGGTATTATATCCTGATTTGAGTAGTGTAGTACACTTTGTCCTGAAACGCAAGTGCATTGTCTAATGCCATCTTAACCAGAAACATAAACTATACGGGGAAACCTTATTGGTTCCAGTTTGTTAAACATGTAGTTCAACCTTAACATATAACAATTTAATTTCCTATTGTGATTATGGTTTTCAGGATGCAAGGTAAACAAAAATAAGAGGACACATGCAGTCCACCATGTATGCATTTTCTGACATTTTGTGCTTTGATGTTTGTGTTCTCTGTGGCCTGTGCAGTTCAAGTGCATGAATTTATTGAAGAACCCTTGACGCCAAGACAGACTATAAGACTATACCACCGTTGAATAAAAACTTGAAAATCATGAATTAATTCCTGTATCATTTTAGATGTATATTTTCTCAAGCTAACGGGGAATTGAATCTGCCCGGCATTTTTTTTGTTATTTGAGGAAGTCATTTTCAGATGTGTAAAATAGTTAAATCTGTGTTTTAACCTGAAATCTTAAGAGCCCAGCAAAATCTTTAAAAAGACTAGCGAAAATTTGGCTTTTGAAGAAAAGATTTTCCCACATGAAAAGTAGCTACAGATGATGCCTCCAAGACTCTGTGAGCTGCAAAGTGAAGATTTATTTTC
Source organism: Lepisosteus platostomus (assembly GCF_059453375.1). Classification (NCBI taxonomy): domain Eukaryota; kingdom Metazoa; phylum Chordata; class Actinopteri; order Semionotiformes; family Lepisosteidae; genus Lepisosteus; species Lepisosteus platostomus. The sequence continues at coordinate 40,974,148 of NC_142621.1, forward strand.
TCTCACCATGTTTTGGTTCCTTGTCATAGAGAGATAAGGTAAATAGTTTTGAGCGTATTGGACCTGTACAGTTTGTGTCTGCCAGTAGGGGGCACTCCTACTCCGGATCTTTTATAGATACACTTTAGACAAACACTGCTTCAATTCAGCTGGAGTGAAACACATTAGATAAGCTTAGCACCTTAGATGGCATTTCTGATAACGTTAATTTCATTGTCCTGACTGAGAAATGAAAAATGTGCCATTAAAAGGCTATTACAGGCAGAAAAGACTTATGCTCTTAATTTGCTCATACCGTTTGAAGGTAATAAACGAACACATGAAAGTAAACAGTCTCAGCTGTGGGATTGGTTTTCTCTGATTTAAAATAGATAACTCCAAAGTAATTCAGTTCTTGAACATTTTCCCCCAGAAAACATTTTTTTAAAAATGCATCCTCACAATTTAAAATTGACAAGGATGGTGTTGCAGCTGTAGTTTGGTAGATGAATATTCTAATGATAACAATATTAAGTTCATTTGTTCAACAGTAGTTTTAAAATCTATTTGAGTGCCAGACCTAAAACATTACTAAAAACCCTGCTAATGCTAGTTTATCTCCTTGCTTTTTTATAGCTGCTGTTTGAAGATTGGCAGTTTGCTGTATGAGTATTGTTGATAAAATGCCACGGAAACTGCCTGAAGTCTGAAGACTGGCAGCGGGCTTTGAGCCTGTTCTGCAGGTTTTCTTGTCGGGTTTGTTGGTGTGGTGATGGGTCTGGGCCCCGGGTACTGTGAGACCATGGCTGCTAGATTCACAGCTCTCTCCTTTGCTTCTGCAGAGGGCAATCTGCACAACCCTGCTCTGTTTGAGGGCCGCAGCCCCCCGGTGTGGGAGATTGCTGAGGAGTACCTGGAGGTGGTCCACCAGCACCCTTGCTCCCTATCATACGTGCGTGCACACCTCTTCAAACTGTGGCACCACACGTAAGCACCCTGACATTCTGCTGTGTTGCACAGATGCAAGAGCGCAGTGCTGTTCAAATGTTTGTTGGCAGCATCCTGGTGTGCATTTCCTGATGTGTCAGCTTGCACATTGTATTTCTTTGTTTTTTCTAAGCAAGCAGTTACTTTAGAGATACTATAGTTGTTCCAAACCAGTATGAGTCAACCAGCGTGCCACCAGACATGAACAGGTGTGTTGCAGAATTGTGGAGATTGTGTTGTCATAGGTGTGTGGATGGTGTGTGCCACACAAGTCATTTACTAAAACAAATGTGTCACAGTTTGGAAATACTGCCCTAAATAACCATTGTGACCAAGGTTTTCTAAGAGTTAAGTGTTGACTGTTTGAGGATCTATGCATTGATTATCATATGCATTGTTACTATTTGCCAATCAAGTGACAATTACCATTTTAATTGTAAAACAGCTTTGCAAATTTGTTTCCTCTGTGGCTGGCAATTTTCATTCATTTTCATTACTTAATGAGAGCTACAGCCGTTCTTCAGTTTGAAATGTCAGTCAAATCAGTCATTATTATTATTATTATTATTATTATTATTATTATTCTAAGCCTATATCAGAAAACCCATTCTGAAAAATAATGTAGCTTCAATAATTAGGTTGCTTTTAAGCATTCCTGTTTTTGTTTTTTTAACTAAGTGCTTTCTTACAAATATGCACAGCACAGCATATGTAGACAGCTTGAAGTTTTGCTCCATATATGTAGTCACGCATAAGGTGGAAATACTTCTTGGGATGTATCCTTTTTGTATCCTTATGTGGGGTCTTCCCATCTTTATCTTTAGGTCCTCTTCGAGTTGCTCCTGTAAGTATTAAGACTGTATGGGTTTGGTACAAGCTACCACACCATGAAGCTGATTAATCTGGCTTCTTTCAAGAAATGTTCATCTGAAATCCTTGGATTCATTGCTAGCAGCCAGAAGAGCTAGACAGACTCTTCTCCTCTTATTCTATCTTTATATTGTATTTCAGATCAGGTTTTTCAGATCAGAGAAACGTACTGTCCTGTGAGCTCACACTAAATGGGGACTTGGCATTTAAGAAATGGGACTTGACCATGCGGCTTAGTAAAGTCAATCCATATAGCATTTTCAAAGAGCTCCATTTTCACATGCATTACAGAACCATTTGAGATATAAGATTACAAAAGTGTGAAAAAAGGTGTTTTTCTGTCTCCAGAATGCAAGTGCATTCATTGGATAAGTGACGAGGGTTTTCATCTCTTCACAGGCTGCAAATCCATCAGGAGCTTCGAGAAGAGTTAGCAAAGGTCAAAACCATCGCTGGAATGGCGCAAGTCAGCCAAGAGCTGAAGAAACGATGCCAGGTACCTTATGGGCTTAGGGCCCTTTTTTCAATGTACATTTAAATTAGTTGCAATATATTCCATAATGCATTATGTAGCACATAAAAGCTGTATTTGCTTGATCACTGTGATAACATAATTAATTTCACAATTTTACATGTGAAATTAAGCTTTAGTTACAAAAAATACATGCAATAAACATTGCCCATGTGTAATCAGAAAGCCTGTTGGCCATTGTGAGGTTTATTTTTCCTGGAAAGGGTTGGAAACCTGGAGCCTGTCCCAGTAGCACAGGGTGAGGCCATGCCCTAGATGCCAGTGTGTCATAGGGCACGCACACACAAACACACAGGGACTATTTAGACCAGTTACCTCAGCCAGCATGTTTTTGGATGGTGAGTGTAAACTGGAGAAGGATGGATGAAATATGCAAACAGTAAAAAGTATGGAGTCAGATCCAGGGCCAAAGAGTTACAAGCACTAACTACCAGGTAACCTGCAACATAATCACTGCTAAATTAATATCCTGTTGCTATATTAACTTTTAGGGTTAACTTTTTTTACTTTCATATGCATATTGCTTCTGTGTGACTGTTTTCTGGGAATCTCTAGAGATGGCTATAAACATGATTTGGCCTTAGATCTATGGTTAGAGAGGAAATAAGGTATCAACTGCGTCTAGTACAAGAACTAATGGGCATAATTGGTCATTACGTAGTGAAACTGGTTAGATCTATACTTTATAGTGTTTAGATCTAGGGGGGTCTTATTAAGCTTATATTTGTTTTAAGAGTTAAGATGATTACTTCCATTTATCTAGGAGGAACTAGCCAATCAGGTTGAAGGAGAGAAGCCTGCAGGCGGGCTCCTATTCCCTCATTGGATCTGCCAGCCGTACGTCAGACCTGGGTGAGAATGTCGCTACTCCACAGTTCTACTGTGGGTCATTGCAAGGGATTTATCCTGCTGAAATAAATACCTGAAGGGATTTCACATATGTTTGGTTAAGTGAGCTTCAACATCAGTTTTTTTTTTCTTGGAAGTGCAGTTTCTGGTCTGGGATTGTTCTGAGACAGTTTGTGCGTGTTTATTTCTATAATATCAGCCCTACTCAGTCACTAACACTTTTGTATTGACTGGGAGAGTAGTTATTGTTCTGCTTTTTGTCCATGAAAAAGTTAACATTTTCTAGTCAAAAATGCCAGTGAATCCAATGTTTTTGTTGCCTAGGTTCTGATCCACATTTGAACTAATTCCAAATGGTCAGTTTAGTCCGTGCATTGAACTCTCCTGTCCTTCACCTTCTATTGCAAGTGGAGAGTCTTCAAACTGCTTCCTTTCCAGGGAACCCCCTGTACAGCTATTTAAGTCACGGCAAGAGGCCACTACAATCATGGTCCATCAGAAACTTCAAGGTTTTTTTTCCCTGGTATTTAGAAAACCCTGATATCTCAAGTGCTGTCAGTCTCGGTTTTTAATCATGGAAACCTAAAATACTTTTTCTAGCTCGGTGAAATGCAGTTATTTTTACAAAGAAAATAAAAACGAAAAAAGATGGCTGCTGTAAAAATAATGGCATAATATAGCTGTCAAATAATAGGGACTTGACTGCAGTGGGTAAACAATTTTTTTTTTTCCACATTTTCATTTTCTAGTGCGTTTCCAAGCAAACGTTGGAGGACACTGTTTGCATTGTAGGTTGTTTAAAACAATGTCATGGCTCTTCATGGAAAAATTAAGTTTAGGTACAAAAAAACAGCAAAGGCTGTGAAAGACATCCATTCTTATGTTTTATTTATTTCCATCAGTAAATGTTTTCCATGCTCTTACAGTGAGATATTAATCTTTTTTTACTAATTTATTGCATTGCGTGTTAATGCTTCAAGTCATCTTAATCAGCTTATTTACTCAGCACTATGCAAATATTCAGTCATGTGCCTTCATTTAGTAAAGGTTTATAAAACACTTAATCTAGTCTAAAATAGTAGCTATATTCTTATATTTTGAAGTGTAATGCTGCCTGTGCATATGTTTGTATTTATAAATGCAAAATGTATTAATACAAAAGAGTTAAAGGCATTAAAATATACAGTATGTAGTGCTGGTAAAAGCAGCTAATCACCCTGACTGTAGTTTACATGTGATGAAAGCTTATAAATGCATTTGTATTTTTCTAAAGCTTATGACTACTTTGTAGCAAGCATTTTCATTTCTTTCTCCTCTTTGAAAGGTCAAGAGAACCTGAAATGACTGATTCTCTTTCATCCGCTTTTAATGAATGGCATTCTTCGATAACCGTTTGTGGGGCTGTGACACGCTGCTGTACAGAAATGTTCCTTGGACAGTTTGCAGCGATTTTATGGACGTCATTCATCACTTCCGTTTGAGAAGCAATGACCTGTCTATATGTAGTAATGTAACGCCATATGTGGTGTTTCCTCAGAACAGCCAGAGGTGGTTTCACAAATTGTTGTTCTGCTCCTGATGCGATGGAAGAGTTTATGATCGATTACATGATTATTTTCTGTCTTAAAAAGCAGAAAGATCTGCATAGCCTAAGTAGCGTTTTCTTTCCAGAGTACGAAGGTTCAGCCAGGCTGTTGTGACATTGTCACTGCGTGCCGAAGCTCAAAATTAGTTCTTCTGATCAGTTCTCTTCCCTGTCCCTGTTGCAGTCTAGTACAGACTAGAGTAAAAGCAAATTGTGATATTCAAGGATTATTCCTTCAGACCAAAATGTTCTTGCTATTTCCTGAAAACAATTGTAAGTTTCAGTGAGCAGATGAATGTGTCTGAGAGAGAACAAAATGTGGATGCAGAATCAATAAAATTAGAAAACGTCAAATGCTGTTCTCATGTGAAGAGCTTCGGGGATCACACTAAGTGCACTAGTTGGAAAAATAAGGTTTTGGAAGAAATTTGTTTTTCATTAGGTTCTATTTTACTATTTTACACATGTTGAAGCACATTGTGATCCTTTTGTATCTTCTTTGCAGAAGGTGAACTACAGTACTTTTGAATATATTACAATGGTGTAGTTGATTTTTTTATTTTTTCAGGAAAGGAAACTTTAGAAAGAAAAACTGTTTACATCCAGATGCCAAATGTCAGTTTTATTGCTTTTACCTTACCTATTAAGTGTATTTACTGTGAAATATATTGGTAGTAGGGACATTACCAGATCTATCTCACAAAATAATATTCCTGTTACTTCTTAGAAAGAAGGGTGCTAAAATTACACAGTATAAAATCTGTAGTAATAGCAGTACCACCTTCTAGCCCGATCTTGCCAGTCCTAAGCTAAACAAGGCTGAGTCTGGTCAGTGCTAGAATGGGAGAACTAGGGGAAATCAAATTGCTGCTGCAAGTGGTCTTGGACTAGTCTGAGCTCTTCAACCCAGATGGAGCAAGTTCAAACCTGGGTTCAAGCCAATTGCGTTTAATTATTCACTTGAGAGCGAACGATATGCCAACATGCTCCTCTCAATTCGTGCATTAATTTTTCCACTTGCTTCAAGTCCCGAAGCTCTTAAGAGGAGAGCTGTCACTGACTGGAGGAGTAGTGCATCTCTCATTGATGGCCTGCAGACTCCAGACACGTCTTGGCGTCACTGTTTTTCCAGTGCTCTGGTCACAGTCAGTTACTGAAATGATTAAGACTAATATCTGAGCCATAGAACACTGTCCTCCAAGTGAGGAGCTTCACTATTTGAGATCCTCACAAGCCCCTTTGCAATCCTTTAGTCCTTGTGGGAGTTCGTGTACATTTTTGGGTAGTGAGAAGAGGCCTCTGGCCAACAAAAATCTGCTGTCCTCACTTTGATTTGAAATTTGTGATGGGCAAGCAAATCATATTTTAGATTTTGTCAGGATCCTGCTTTCTTGTTAGTAGGATTTCTTTGCACAAAATGCAGGTATTCTGATACTGGGATGTTGGCTGTAATCCAGTTTAGACTGAGTTTCAGATTGATTCAGTTCCTGGACAAATCTTTAAAGGCCTTGATCTCCCTTAGGAAAACTGCACAAGGAATCGATATTAAAGCATTTCTCTCTTCTTTATTTACACAGATAAACTATCCCCAGCCAATCAGATTAATTTCCTCTTCATCCAATTAATCAGTTTGTGTGACATCTTTACCTAATGAGATGAACTGCAGGGAAAATTTAAAATATATTTTTCTAGTGCACCGTCTAAATAAATGAGTGAATTTCTTTCAGTTTACAAATTTAAAATGAGAAAATCAATTTTCATATATATTGAAGGTGAGGATTAATATTTTGATGATTGCTGGTGCTGAATATCACTTCTGATCTGTCAGTTAAGCTCAGCAGAGTTTCACCTTTTTAATCAGTGACCAAGCACACCCCTGGAACAGTATTTGATTTGATCAGTTAAAGATGTGCTAAGGAATAAGACTTTACAAAGAAAAAATGATGATGTCCACAAAGATAGATACAGTATGAAGGTTTTATGGAAGGATGTGATTTTTCTAACTAAATGGGAAAAGATCATTCTTGTGGTGTTTCATTTAATCAGATAATGTTTTTGTTTTTTGTAATTGCTTCCTATCCATTTTAGACACCGGTAGACTTCCTACAATTTTAATCATTTCAGGAAAGAGCTGTTATTTTCAGGAACATGAAGCACTTCTTTAGCAGGAGGTCTGTGTAAATGGTGAATGTTTTCACCAGTGGGTATTTTAGGGCTGTTTGTGCACGTTTCTCTTTCTTTCCCTATACTTTACATATGGGTTATGCATATGTTCTTTGTTGTTCATATTTACTGACAGTAGGAGTTAAATCACATTTTATGGATTAGAAAAGATCATTTAAATGCATTTTAAGTTTTTTTTTATTTAGATGTGATGAAACTCCAAATTGTGAAGTGAAATGAAACAGTGATCTCTATGAAATTCAGTAAAATCTCTGAAAGTACCTCGCCTCTAAAAAGGTGAAACCTGATCTGTCTTTGCAGCCTCAGTGGTTCAATCCCTCAATTGTAATGTACTTTATTGAAATGTGTTTTCTCAAAACTGGACCAAATTCTGTGCATTGCAGGGTGTTGTTCATAAAGCGGGTATTTGCTTCTTCACTCTGATGGGTTTATGTGAATGGCAGTATTTGTATATGGGCAAAGTTAGGACCTTATCATTACCATTGGAAAGACTGCTGTTGTGGGTTATGAACCTTCTGTATTTTAGGAAATCGAAACTGTGAATCGCACCATTTCTATTCCAAACGCCATTGTATTAAAATGCAGCTCTTTTCCAATCCTCCAGGCCTAAGGATGTGCAGTGTGAAAATGGGAAGTCTACAGCACTGGCAAAGTCTGTGTGTGTAAAGAGAGCATTGGAGGTCACTGAGGGTAGCTCCGAGTTCCTGTCCAAGAACAAGCAGAAGAAGAAAGCTCGCAATCCCAACAAGAACTTCAACCTCGAACAGAAACGTGAGTGAAGGATAGCTATCTTGCCCTGTGGTGTTAAACTGGAGTGTTGGGTGATCTGCGTTATGTATAGTATTTTGGAGTATCTGAGGAATGATAATCTGCTCTTTACAGCTTGGAGCACAATCATCTGCCCTAAAACTAGAAGAAAAGAGTTTAAATGTCTGTACTTAACCATACGCCTGCTCATGTATCAAAGTGTTGTGATTGCTATCCTCTTATACACCAGTTTCAATGCACTTTTCAGTACATCCAGATCTTTCATTAGCTGAGTCATAGTTAACTTTTTTTTAACAAACTCTTGTTACAGAATATCTGCTGAGGAATAGGTTAAGACCATGACTTTCACTACTATGCTATTAAATAGTTTCTAAATAATGCCTATTTATTTAGTTTTATTAACTTTTACTGGTCTTTGTTATACCACAACAAGCAGTGAATATAAACAATTTTGTGAATAATATAATGGTGTAGAAATGACAGATTATTTGTATACCTTGTTATCCTTGACATGTTTACCCTCACATATCTTACTGTGCAAACCTCCGCATTCCATTATCATTCATTTTGTTACGATTGATTTGCTTTCAAATCAAAAACTAATTGTTCCACAAAGTCACAAGTTACAGAACTGCAGCCCACAGAGGACTGGCTTTGGAAGTGATAGAATAGGTGATATGTTTCTCTTGTTTTTGCAGCAAAATACATCAAGTGTGAGCAGTGTGGAAACCCAAAGGTGAGTGTCTCTTGTTAATAATGACCATTGATGAGCCCCAGGTCTATTGGCAGGAGTTGTGCTGACATGGTGGCTGCAGGGAGTGGCATTAGGATTTACTGTTGCTGGAAGGTGCAGCTTTGGTGTCAGTTTACATTTTTTAATTCTTCTTGAGGTTTATCTACCATTTGTTGTTTTTTGCTGCACTGTGAAGCCTAACAGAAACAAAAACAATTAGATTTAAGCAGGGCCTTTTATGGCTAGAGCTTGCATTGACAAAATGGCATATGAATTGTGCAGATTATCTCCGAGTTTCAGCATTGTAGCTACTCTTTCAAATATCTGTATATACTTGCTAGTCCTATTCCTGTATGCCTTTCATGCCTTCAGTCCAAAGACTGTCCTTGAAGTGCTTTATGCAGCAGAAGTATAGCCTTTTGAAAGGACCATGATGTCAACTAGAAGGATATCTTTTACAGTGACATACTGTAATTAAATATTGAGCATTTTCATGTTTATCTTACAGCAATCATGGCGTCTTGTCTTGATCCCAATGTAGGAAAAGCCATTGCCCTCTGGGCCATCGTTAACTATAATTATTATCAATATTGTAATTTGTGTAAACTACATCTCCATTTTACTGCAAAGAGTTGCTGTTTTGTTCAACAACTGGCCGAAAAAAGTGTCATTCAAGAAACGGTTTGCTGTGGGAGTGAAATGAAAGTCAAGTAGTCTCTCGGACTAGTGAGCAGAAAAACACTCAGCAGCTAGGATTTCAAGTGAAAAGCATCTCACTCTTGTTTCTTGATTAGCAGACTATTCGAGTTTTAACTGGGAAGCAGAATCTGCCAAAATTAAAGGATGCCACAAGATGGAAAAAATGCAGAACCTTGCATATTCATGTTATATGGTTTTAGCAGGACTTCTGCTCTTAATTCATACATTGTTTTATGGCTGTGAGCATAAATTAAATGCTTTATTTGAATGGCGAGAATTTGTGTAGTTCTTTTTCTTTCTCTAGTGTTGGCAAGGATGTACACGTCAGTGATGTTGCATTGTTCTTGGGTGACAATTTCAGCATATAAAGTGATGATTTTGAGAGTGCTTGTAATTACAGGCCAGCATTCATATTTTTCTTTGAGCAAATGTTAAAAGGTCATTCATTCAAATACAATCATGGCAGAAATGGATACGTATTAACTGCTCTGTGAAACATCATTTTGGAGTGTGCTCCTGGTGGGAGGACTCATTGCAGCTGTTGATGATTATTTTAATGCTGATTACTTTTCTGTAGTTTAAGGGAGGACTTACATAAGAGGTTTAGACACTAATCATTTTGTGATGATTTATGGTTTTCTTTTTTCCATTTTAATTAGTTTCCGAAGCTTTCAGTAGTGTGTAGATTGTCCTGAACCGGTAGATCACTGTAATTAAAATGAGCAGCAGCAAGACATTGCTTATGATTGCTGACACTATCCTTTCACTTTCCAGGCCTTCTAGCAGAGACAAATTCTCACCTAAGAATTCAAGGAGGCATTTTCAGATACATCATACATAATAATTACCCACATCTGCAGTTTGTTTTTTAAAGGGAATCTGCAGTCCCAGGTTGTAAAACAACATAAATTTTACAAAAGTTTACATTTTTAACTACATATCTTAACATTTTAGCTTTTGTTATTGATTTTTACATTGTCTAGAATATATAAATGATGTGTCAAATTAACCAAAGTCTCTTTCATAAGTAGCCTCTTAAAGCTCAGCATTTCCTATTTTGTATTTGCAATTTAAGTTTTTGGTAACTGTAATGCTCTGCACTTGTCCACATTAATCTTCTTGGTGTCTGTTCAATTTCCATTTTTTTTTAAATTTTAGTTGCAGCTCATTTCTTATCCTCTTGTTTTGGTATCATCTTCAAACTTGACAAGTGTGCCAACTATACTAGAATTAAGATCATTGATATAAATCAGAAAGAGTAGTGGTCCTAACACAGACCCCTTTGGAGTTGCACTAATTGCATCACCCAGTTGGAGTATTCACCCCTTATATGTACTGTTTCTATGAACTAATTCCTGATCCAAACATGCATTTTTTCAAATATGCTACAGCCTATCATTATGAAGAATGATGTTCTTGTGAAAGTCTAGACATGCTATTGTATACTCTGTTTGTCAGTTACTATTGTTGCTTGTTTGAAGAGATCTAACAAGTAAGTTGAGCAGGATCTACTTTTTCGCAAAAGTGATCCCCAGGATTCAGTTTCCATATAGGTGATCCTCTATTAATTTGTTTACTGATTGTTTTCATAACCTGACATGTAAAGGATTCCAGACCTATTTCTCTGTAATGCATGTATTTACTTTTGTATCGATGGGCACTGGCACTACATTAGTGATTTTGAATGACTGTTGGAGGAGTGGCGTCAATGGCTTATGAATTCCATGTCTTATTTCCTTAAGTACATCTGGTAGATTACAATTGGGTCCTCCTTTGTTCTTCTGTTGCCTAATATAGGTTATTGACTTCTTCCTTAGCAAATACCTGAATGAGTAAAATATTCATTTAGTAAATCAGGAGTTTACCAGGAATGTGGAACAGAGTCTGTGATTATTAGACATGAATCACAGCATCAGGTAAAATATATATCTTGAATATCTCGCATCCAGAACTTTTTTGGCTCACTTCATTTCTGTGCAAGAGTATGTATGAGTACTGGTCTTACTTTTTTTTTTTCCTCCCTCTGTTCAGATAGTAAATAAACAGCTAGGTACAGAACTCGTGTCTCTTGTGTGACTATATAATATAGAGAAATGATTAGTTTGGCAGAAGCATTATTGCAAGGGTGTTAGGAATCCATTGTTTAGATTAGAAATGCTATATAAATGTAAATCATTGTGGGAACAGAGAAGCCTACACAGTGGTAAGTCATTGCAGGTGAACAAAGCAAAATGGTGTACTGACTTTGAATCCATAAAATGTCGAGGTTCTTTGAGACAGTTTTTTTTAAAAGCACATCATGAATGTAGGAAATAATGGGTTCTGAGATTGGACATTTATAATTAAAAATGAGTCATCTCCTTAAACCCCTTTTTTAATCTTGAAAAAAAATCTATGCCTTTAAAAGATAAATTGTGTTGTCTGTGAGTTCTGTAATGTAAGGCAGTAAAGGAGATGAGTGTTTTGATGTTACCATAAAATAATGTTAGATGAAGACCTCCTTTATAAAGGTTAAATGCAGACCTTTGTGTAAAAGCCCACAGATATTTCCTTATAAGTCACGTAAGTAGCCTTTTGTTGTCATAATTGATTTTTTTTGCAAGCTCTGCATTATATGGTTAATATGTTTTGCTAAAATCTAATCAAGTGAAGATGTGTATGCAATGATGTACGTGTTTTTTAAAGGGAGAAATGAAATTGAAGAAATCCAGAAAATGAGAAACTATATGATGAAAATGAAAAACATCTGACAGTTTCTTAAGTTGGTATCTCTACCTGTTCAAAGAAGACAGAAAGTAGGGTATTCATCATAGTGAGTTGCTAAGACAACATTGTGCCATTCACCTTGTTCAATGTTTCAGAATTTTTCACAGCTTTTTTAATTAGCATCAAAGCAAACAGTGGATCAGGAAGTTAGCACAGTGGGTATAGAGTAATGTGAAAAGTGAATGGTATTTGTGTAATGTGAACACAGCAGATGAACTTACTGCAAGCAATTATCAATGGCATTTAGCAGATAGCTTGCAACAGACCCTGTGTCTTCTGTTTGTTCAGAGCCAGGAATGGACGTCCAGGAGATTCCATTCTGACATGAGGATATTGGCAATGTTGTGGCACATTATCTTGTGGCAAAATATGACGGCATTGTAGAGCCAGCTAACCTTAATGCTGTAAGTACAGCCTGTCAGTTCAACTGATCATTTCAGAAGATCTTGATCAGTCATTTCCTCCTACTTCATCCAAACAGACCTAGGCAGTATGAAATGATGCTGGTTTTAAATATTCCTTATTCATTGACTATGTATTCATTCAGAAACTGTAGAAACCTCTGAGAAATTGTGTGCTTTCAAAAGCTTTTGAATGAGCTCTTTCCCAGCGATTCTGTGTTTCATACTTTAAGGTTCATGCCCGCATGTACTGATTTAGCATGTCAGAGATTTGTTTGCATTCAGGATAGGAACTGTAAATGTGGCGTAAAGCAGTCTAGTACCTTGCAGTAATTATATCGAACCCCTTGTGATTGTAAGCAGTGGCTCAGAATTTCATATTTGAATGCTTACGTCCTTACTGAATCAAATAAAATTACCAAGGTATTACTAGTTTTAAAATAGTTAAGGACAAAACTGAATGGTATGAATAAGTGTAAGGAAGGTGTATTTTCTGAGCTTGCTGACCCCAGCCTTTAGTAGTTCTTGATTTTTTGTCACACGTAGGCTTTGACGTTTTTACAACTTCAATCCAGGTCATGAGGGAGACTTATTTATAGCGTGACTCCACCAAGAGCAGGCCCCACATTACAGTCTGGAACAGCAATGAATGAATCAGTAATAAGAAGATCTGCAGGGGTGTTTGAGCTGAAAGCAGGGTCAGGTCACCCAAGAGAAATGTACCTTTGAAAAGCACAGAAATGCCTGGATGTGTGCAGTGTGACGGGTAATTCTTATCTGTGGGGCAATCCTAGTTCCTGGTTGAGTTTACCAGGATTCTTTCATGTGGATAAGGCTAGCCACCTGGTTACTATCCAAGGTGTGTTGGAGTCATGGTGCTCTAAAACAGTTTTTTTTCCCCATATCTATGTAAAGTTACTTAATGAGCAGATATTGTTGCACAGTGTCTGTTTGTAGGCTTTTGGGACAGGATTTGTAGCTCTGTACTTCACATTCTGGTGTAGTGCCACAGACTCCAGCTACATTCTTTTTCCAGTGTATTTGAACAAATAGGAGTAGGAAGTCAACTATTAAAATTAGCCATCGAAAAGTAGCCATTCATGTTCAACTTATCTTATACAGTCTCAGCACAGCAGGAGTGAAAGCTTTTCATTCGATAATTACTGAAAGAGAAAAAAGTCTGTTTTCCCTCTCAGCAGGTATAAAAGCCCTGTGCCTTTACATTTTGCCAAAGAGGAAACTGTGTAGCCCTGCTCTGTGCTTTTTTGTGCAGGTCACAATGACCTCAGCTGAGAGTGGAATCAGGGAGGCTTTTCTTAGCAAGCTCAGCTGAAGAGCAGGAAACGCATGGTTTGAAACTGTGACGTGTTTTCACCGGCGCAATTGAGAAATGCACTGCACGGAAGTTTAATGTTTAACCTTCTGTTCTTCTGTGCTGATACACCAGGTATTTAAATCTTCATTCTGTCTCTCATCACCTGTGGCAAAGCTTTCTCCACTAACCCGAATGTGTAATACCATTAAAAGCCATTAAAATCAAAGTAACTCTTTTTCCAAGAACAGTTTTGAAAACTCTAGTGCTCTCTGAAGGTTATGATGGTCTTCTCTTCATGAACAAAGAGTGACGTGGGAATAAGAAACGTGTCCTGTAACTGTTGTGAGAATGTTGAACATTGAAAAGAAAATTAGTTATAACTTTTAACAGTCTGAGCCCTAGTTTGAGCCCTGCGACCCCTTTTTGCAACTTAACTATACAAAAATTAATTGTAGTTTTATTTTTTAAATGATACATGATTTCTAAGAAAGCTTTTAAAATACTAAATGGGGAAAATCAGATTTTTTGTGTTTTGCAGAATGTTCTCATATGTTTGTCAAACTAAAATAGTTTTGAAGTAGTTATTTTTGTTTTATACAGGGTTCAAGCTTGATGGTTGCTTTGTACTAAAGGATTTGAACAGATTCTCCTTATATTACTTGTTTCTGGGTTTACCTTGCTATACGATCCACATTAAGAGAATTTATTTTACTCATTGAGATGAGTAGTGTGCCAGAGAGTGAGGCTGAATGGAATCGGTCTTCAGCATTTTGCTATCCTTCACTGCACAGGGAGAGAAAATTAAGTTTGGATGCCACGGTTTGATTTAACAGGAGACCCGAATTCTGCTGAGACCCAGTGCTAACAAACAATTGCATCTCAACTCAAAGGTAAACCAGACATGCAAATTGTACATGTTTGCAGCCAAGTTCTTCCTCTGAGGACTTCTGCTTTTCCTACTTGGCTACACTATCAGCAAAGAGAGATGATTCTGTTGATTGTTAGCACATTTTCTCTCTAAAAAAAGGACAATTGTGTTCAATTTCAAAATAACATGTGTCTTTGAAAAAAACAGGCAATTGAAGTGGTGTTGAAGACATCTGGAATGTCTTTCCAAACAATCTTGTAATGCTAGGATCCTGACCTATTAATTTAGATTAAAAACTTTTAAGGAATGTGTGTGTGTATACCCTGCGATAGACTGGCATCCTGTCTCGGTTGTAGCCCTGCCTGTCCTCCTTTGCCTACTGGGTTAGGATTCAGCTCAGACAGTGGTCACTTGGAGGTTGCATAATTGGGCTAATTATTTATTATTTATAATTAACTGTGTAATTGTAATACTAAGCTCCAAGATGCTTTATGGAAACTATACCTTTATTTCAGTGACTGTTCAGAGTAATCAACTGTAAAAAATGATATACATTTCTAAGAATCTGTAATTAACTACTTAGGTTGAAACAGAACCCAAAGGTGTTAGGCCCTCTGGTAATAGAGTTTAAGACCCCAAATAGGAAGTGTTTTAGTGTTGCTGCTCTGCAAGACCTAACAGGGGAAAAAATACCCACAGCATTGATTGTTTTCTATTTGTAGTCTTTGTTTTATATTTTGTTACTCACTCAAGTTGGGTTGAAGCAGGGTATTGCATTTGGACACTGTTTTCTGGACTATTTTTAATTATATTAAAGTGGAACTGCAGTCCCAATTTCTCAGACTGGTTATTAAATCTCAGCAGTAAAATACATTCGTTGACATTATAGAGAACATTTTGAATGAAGCACAAAAATCATGAACTTTGTGGAAGTAAAAAGTCGCCATAGAGACTCACATTCACGTTACAGGGATGTGATGAGGCCCTTCCCACTCTTTAGTCACCGCAACGACAACTGTGATTTACGAGTGAATAAGACCAGGTAGTGCAGCACACGTTCCACCACAGAAATGATCCAGAGTGAAAGTTTATGCAGAGTTAACAAGTAAGTAGTATCTGTTGGCAAAACCGTCTTGAAATCAAATATTCACAAGTATTCACAAGCCTGCTTGTTTAAAATGTAATAAGGCCACAACACGTCATCGGAAGATTTATTGCCTTATTCTGAATCACAGAACATGGCTCTGCACATACCTGGAAATTTAGGCTATTTTGTCATGTAAATCGGAGCTACAGTGTACATTTTACTTTTATTGTGGTTTAAAATGCAGAATATTGACATATTAACAAGAACATGAAAGTGTTAGTCAGAGAGGGCTCAATGGGAAGCTGGATTAAGAGATTTATTATTTAATTTCTCCGGAATATGACTTTTGTTCTGGATGTTTTTATGGTAAGATTTCAGTTTTTTTTAATGAATTATTTAAAAACCCTTTAAAATAGTGATTTTCTTTTCAAGAAATTGGGCTCTGGCTGGTTTAATACCAACCATAAAACTGGAGTTTCAGGGGAATGAGCTAGACGCACTGCAGAAGTAAAAATTCATTGCCAGACATAACCAGCCAGATGTTCTTCCTCGGGGAGTGGAATATTTTTAACTGTGAATAAAAGATGTTAATTTCATTGCTGCATAAATATTGTGGTTTCACTCAAGGCTTCTTTTCAGTTACCGTCTGTGAAAATTGTAGACGATTGCCTTCAGGCCATGCTAGGTTAACTGAAGTTTTTAACCGTGTGTCGATGTATCTTTCACAGAGGCATTTTCATTGTTGGAACTCAGTATGAGTACTTTGTTTTCCTTCCCAGAGGTAAGGATGGTTCGTGCAAAAAGGTATATAGTCGTTTAACTAAAATAGCAAACAGAAAATTAAATACTAAAGAGGAATATTCTTTATATACATAGTGTGGAAGGGCTTAAATTCCTGTGACTAAAAAGTTTAGAACATAAAACAGATATTATGATCCAATTATAGTATAGTGTATTTGTCATTATCTCCCATTGCCACTTTACTTTCCTGAGAGGAGATACTTCATTAACTTAATTTCCTTGTTATGGAAATGTCCATTTGATAAATATTTTTGCAGTAACAGAGAAGCACTGGCCTAAATGGATTTTTTGAAAATAAAGCGAAAGTTTGTATATTTGAGTCTGCTTATTAGCCGCAACATCTGTTTTTTTTAGATTCTTAGGTATTCTTGCATTAAGAGCCCGATATAAGAATAAATTGAGCTGTGCTGTAATAAGGGAGTTGGAGTGAAGAGCCATTTAGTGCGATCTCATAACGTTAAACAGTGTGATGTACTGTGTTTGAGAACATGAATCACATTGCATAAAGAACGTCGCAGAACCAGTATTAATCTTGTCACTGACATAGAGATTTGAAGAGTCAGGAATCCTCTTGAGCTACTCTGTGATTGCTAAGAAAAATAGAGCACTGCTGTTTTATGTGGCATGAATAATTATTGTAAACCTGAAGGTAATTAATTTATATCTCTTGGCCTGCTTTCTTTTTCCTTTCTTTTGACACTATCTGTCACTGGAAGGCTTGCTTTGCATTGTTCCTGCCACACATATACTAATTACCCTTCATTTGTGGTATTCAAGAGTTTCAGACAAAGACTTGTAAAAAAACATTAGGAGTCTGGGTTCCTGACAAAACCCTCTGAGTAATCAGTTAGTGACACACAGACTCTGACTGTGCACCATGTCGTTGTGATCAGGATACAGAGCAGTTCAAGCACAACTCTTGCTGATCACATTCCTGTGCAATTACAATGCTGCACCTTAAGAAAAGGAAAAACATTCTTGGGTGTCTGTATGTGTAATTATGCTACTGACAAAGCGTTTGCCACAGGTTTCTGCTGTTCTCTTGAGAGTAAATGAGAAAGTGAACAATAACGCCAAGACACTCGGAGTAGCTAAAGAACCTCTAGGGTCTAGGGCAGAATTATTGGCGTAATTTTTATTTCATTTTAATGCGATCATAGTGCAGTAGTAGCAATAGAATTACTAGCTACTTTTTAAGAAAAAAGACTTTTCATTTAAACAGAACGTAACCTGTTAGACAATATCCGTTTCATCATCAGTATCCCACCTGAGCCAAGAATACGTTTTTACTGCACTACTAGATTCCACTGCTGGTGGAAAGAACTGTTTTTCTATCGATATTGCTGTCAAATGGTGAAGCACGGCTCTGTAGTTAGGGGTCTTTTTTGCTCGCAGGCAAGGACACAAACTCCACTAAAGTCAGAGCTGCCTGCAGCAGAGCCAAATTCTGAATAAAGGCCAGAAATCTCAGTATATTACAACATAAAAATATGTTACAACGTAAAAACAAAATAAAACAGGTTTAAATAGTTAAATGAAGATGACTATGACCCTATAACCTTCAACACATCTTAGTGTATTTTTCCATGTTAAGAGTAACTACTGCTTTACATATGCTTGGAATATAGTCTTTATATAATATGGAGATAGGCAATAGAGAGTGTCAAAATATGAATGGGCTGGCTGAAGAATTATAGCACAATGGTATGAAGGAAATCTGGTGAAAGTTCCAGACTCAGTAAAGGTCTGATGCAAACTTGCATATACTCATCCTTTTGGAATTTAAAACCTTATGGCTTGAGTTATGAACCCATCTTAAAATTCATGTAAAACATTCTGATAAAAGAATTTTTTAATCAAGCACAATGCATACTGAATCTTTGGAGCTTGAAGGAAAGACCCCAGTTTCATTAACATGGAAAATCACTTCTGTGCCCTGTCTTTTCCCTTGATACTTACATGGTTGGATGCCTTGTGATCTTCATACTTATTTTCCATTGGGCAGTTCCAGCAAATGTGACACTAGATATTAAAACCCAATAGTAAATCACAATTTAATTCTGTACCCTTGTTCTGAGAGTTTGGTCTTTGATCACCATCTGTGTTTTAGGTTGAATGGCTTCTGACAATCTTAAGAATAGGCAAGGGCAGTGCCATCTCTGCATATCTACAACATTGAGTGAACCAATCCGTAAATTACTCCAGAGCAAAAAGGCAGGCATCATATTACAGTATAGGACACATTAAAGGTTCACTGGCCTTTGTAAAAAAACTGTATCATAGAAACTGCAATGTGGAGCAATGAAATTTGGTACACATGCAGTTGGGACCAAGTTGGTCCTGTGAACAACAACTGTCCGTGCAGCTGTGTTTCGCACTGTTCCATGGACATCATAGACACCAGTGGTGGTCATGTTGTGCTGATATAACCCCCTCTGGTACACACTGTAATGGGCCATGGGAATGCATGCCCCTTTTGTGCATACAGCAAATTTCTTTGGTCAGTTAATTGTTTTCTTTGCACTGTTTCTTTACTAATCTAACTACCTTCATGAGCACCATGAGCTTTTTAACTCCTAGTTTCAGAACATATAGAATGTTAGCCAAATACAGGCTCGCACTTTGATTCATTTGAGGGATCCTTCCGTATGAAATCAAAACAGCCATTTTTGACCTCATCCTTTTTGATTTCAACTAAATTTTCTGTAAACATTTGCTCACGGGAGACATAGTTAGACTGATTTTTGGACCTCAATTCAAAACATTCAGGAGACAGAGGTGCTCTTCATCACTGATAAACATAGGAGGCTAACGTTGCTATTCTTTGCTATTATCAAACTGTTTTAGAGTTTTTGTTGTTTAGGCTAGGTCTCAATTGTCTCAAAAAGCATGAATTTAGATTTATCATTTTACATAAGTTGTAGTTTAGACCCTTGTTTCCATCTTCTGAAGTTTTTTTTTTCTCTCAGCAATAGGTTGAGACACCACATAAACCTGAATAAAGGGTGTCAGGTCAATCTTCCTCATGAATTCTCTAACTTGCCTGAATAAAACATTTGTTTTAAGTTTCCGCAGTAGTGAACACTCAGGAAATTACTGGCACATGTGACTCTAGTTAAACCAGAATTATACATTGTATAAATGTATTGTGACATGTAATTGTGAGAATAATTTTGATACAATGTTCATTGCTCTCATTTTCAATCCTAACAGCACTTTGGAGTCTATGCATTGATTAGAACGTCAATGACGATTGAGGAAGAACAGACATCGATAACTGTTATTATGCAAGCTGTTTCAAGAGAAGGGACAAGCTAGCTTTCATCTCTTAATGAGATTCGGTAAAGACTGAAGCTGCTTTTCAAAACTAATGGGGCTTGTCTGCTTTACTATTCCGGAGCTTCATGGATTATTGCCTTTAGCAGTCTCTGTTCTACCTAGATTCCATTTCCATTCATCTGCACAGTTGATTGACCACTTCCCCATTAAACTGTGGCTATTGGCTTATTTCTCTTATGGAGTAATTCTTTTTATCTGATATTGGGGAATTTTGTAATGACTGTTTTATGTACTATATTGACTTTTTGTGTTAAAATGGGGATCAGGAAGCTTGGTAGTTTTTTTGCATTCTAAAATGTTTTGTAGCCGTGATAGTAGAACCATAGCAAATAGTGCCGCACTTTAAGTTGGTGGCACCATCCACTTAATAATCTGCTCTTTTTAACGAGGTTTGTCTTCTTAATTCTACTGGTTTTCATCAAATCTTAGTGTCATGAATTAGATATTGAATATTATCCTCTCTTTTATGCTTGTCACAAAGGAAGGCAGAACTTGACCAGTGCCATATTTGTCTCTGGTAACAGAAAAGGGTGTGCTTATGGTGTGATTACTTTTGTACTAAGTATGCTGTACTTATCTTAATAAATTCATATTTTTATGAATACAGCAACAGCTGTACCATCTCGTGGTTCTGACATATGAAACAAGCTTTTGTCAGTAGCTAATTTTGCTGGAATCACCAAACCTTAGTTTAACTTTGCATGCAAATTTGAGATATACAACAATAAGAGAGTGTAGAGCCAAATGCTTTTCATCCTGGCCAGCAGCCATATCACCCTGCAACTCACAACTGGCAACCCACTGAAGCTAAGCAGGTGTGAGCCTGGTCAGTACCTGGATGAGAGACCTCCTGGGAAAAACTAAGGTTGCTGCTGGAAGAGGTGTTAGTGGGGCCTGCAGGGGGCGCTCACCCTGTGGTCCATGTGGGTCCTAATGCCCCAGTATAGTGATGGGGACACTATACTGTAAACAGGCGCCGTCCTTCGGATGAGACGTAAAACCGAGGTCCCGACTCTCTGTGGTCATTAAAAATCCCAGGGTGCTTCTCGAAAAAGAGTAGGGGTGTAACCCCGGTGTCCTGGCCAAATTTCCAATTGGCCCTTACCAATCATGGCCTCCTAATACTCCCCCTCTATGAATTGGCTACATTACTCTCTGCTCTCCTCCCCACTGATAGCTGATGTGTGGTGAGCGTTCTGGCGCACTATGGCTGCCGTCGCATCATCCAGGTGGATGCTACACATTGGTGGTGGTGGAGGGGAGTCCCCATTACCTGTAAAGCGCTTTGAGTGGAGTGTCCAGAAAAGCGCTATATAAGTGTAAGCAATTATTATTATTATTATCCTGCTTTTACAATTTGTGTACTTTTAAGAAGAGCACTTTCATATTTGCAGAGTGGATCTGAAAATGTCCCCCACAAACAACCAACACCGATGTGTTTAATGCAGTGTGATCCTGAAACCAGCAAATCTTCCTGGTTTAACAGTGGGGATTTGTAAATTGTCCCATTGCTTCAAATGCAGGCATTGAGTTAAAATTTTTATATGTAAAGTAAACGCTGGGTTCTTCTGGAGTGCCCTCTCACAACAGTGTGACTGCATAGTTAAAGTGCACTCACTTTAAAATAATGTTATTTTCTGTTCCATTTTTATCTGCTGTCAGTCCATTCATCTTAAGTATTTGATTTTTCTTAAAAGCACCAAAAATAGTCCAAATGTGCCTGGAATTGAAGATGATTCTATTTCAGAAATGCATTAAACTCCTGTTTTTAAATCCTAAACAGTTACCTTGAAGAATGTCAAAGAAGAGCAGAAACAAACATTTCAGTGAGGGTGCATTTTATTAAAACCTCCTCGTGTGCTTTTATTAATAGACAAATAATTTAGGGTTCTGACATGTTTAATTGTTCTTTTACACTAATTTTGTGTTACATTTTACATGTTACATTTAGTGTTTTGACCTGATCAGTCATGAAGTTAACACATTCTTGAATTGCGTCCTTGGCCACATTTTGCCCACATTGAATAGGTTTTTTAACCATTAAATCAGAACATTACCAAGGTTAGCAAACTAGAGGGGGCCATTCAGCCAATGAAATACCTAACATTTGAAACATCTAAATTTAAGAAAATGGATGAATCATAATTGGCACTTGCTCTAAATTTTTTCTTTACAATGTGTTGTGCCTAATGATTATTTTTCCATACTGTATATAGTAAATGATCATGTGTGAAATTCAAGTATGGTGCTAAATCAACTCGATTGTCATGACATTTTGGACAGGGGCAGGGCTAGGTGTATTGAGCATGTAAGTCGCACACTGTTTGCTGTGCTGTCGAAAGCAGTAGATACCAGGCATAGTGGGTTATGTTGAATTATATGTGTCAGAATACATAAGACACCTCTTCAAGAGAACACGTTGATCTGATTTCAGTGTGGCATCACCACAGCTTCAATTTCAGTGAAATAATATTGCATCAGTGTTTCAGTGAACAAGCACAAAACCCTCTTCATGACCCAGTGAGCCTGTGCTATTAGTACAGATTTACATGTAGTGATTAATTTCACAAAGATCTTTTTCTTTTTGTGCTTGGTTGCTGTTAAAGGCAGATTAAATAAAGGTGGCTATAGTTTTAATTATAGTTTTAAATTATGTTGCAATAAGTTGCCTTTGTACCTGGTTAAACGTTCAATACATTTTTATGCATTAAATGCAACATCTTGCTGCTGCTTAGTTCAAATTGGGTATTAAGGCCAAAACTGTCTGTACACTGTCAGTAAACCTCAAAAACAGATGAGGGACATTAATCAGAGCCTGGTGGAGTTCAATGAAATATTAACTGTAGCAATAAAAGTTTAATGCAGGATGAATATATTCTTTATCATGAAGAAGCAGAGTAGTTTTTCTCATTTTTAAAACCATACTTTTAAAGGTATTGTGTTAAGGTTGAGGAACATAACATTTTCTTATTGGGTAATTCTCATTGGTGCTTTACATCATCTGCATTTGAACTGGTATCATTTGATTTATAAATTGAAAGTTATTTTACATGCATTTTCTTCAGAAAATAACATTACTTTTAGAATAGGAGTCACCTGTGTGCATTATAAACTAGGTTTCATATGGCTCAATAATTACTAATCTGCTCTAGTTTCATTACAGACCTAAAGCTCTTGCGTGACAGGTTTAATGATTTGTTTTGATGTAATTTTCTCTAATTTATCCTTTTTAAATTTCAGAATTAGGACAAACAACATAGGAAGTTAAGTGATGGGGCTTTTAAGGGACTGAGATTCTGAATGACAAATACGCACCATAGAATGTGAATCACTTTAGATATAGTCAGGTTGATCCATGGGAATTTTAATGCTGATAGTTCTTCCATGTGGTATTCTGTTCAGTCCATGTGAGATGGGGTGTGATGTGGATTTGATTTGTTTTTCTCTTTTTCTGTAGGGTAATAAGTGTGTCTTCAGCCTGTGCCGGGGATGCTGTAAGAAGAAGTCTTATAAAGAAATGGCTGACTGTCCAGGTGACCTCTTTGGGGGCTTATCCCAGAACTCCACAGTGCTCTATGGCCAGGGTCCTGCTGGACTGCACACTCTGCTAGTGTTCATTACAGCTGAGCTTAATTGCCTAACTGAAGCCTTAATTGCGCTAGAAAGTGGATTGATTTGGAATATTTATAATTAATAATAATAATTGCTTACACTTATATAGCGCTTTTCTGTACACTCCACTCAAAGCGCTTTACAGGTAATGGGGATCCCCTCCACCACCACCAATGTGCAGCCCCACCTGGATGATGCGACGGCAGCCATAGTGCGCCAGAACGCTCACCACACATCAGATATCAGTGGGGAGGAGAGCAGAGTAATGTAGCCAATTCATAGAGGGGGATTATTAGGAGGCCATGATTGGTAAGGGCCAACGGGAAATTTGGCCAGGACGCCGGGGTTACACCCCTACTCTTTTCGAGAAACGCCCTTTGAATGTTTGTTCTCAATTTAAAACCTTGGGATTTTAATTTACTGATGAAACTCAATAGTTCAAAGGCAGCCTCCAACACTAATGAGCTGAAATGTCAAAAGGTTGAAATTAAACCTGTTAAATGGATTAGGGGCTCAGCTTTGTAACTGAGAACTTGAATGGAAAAAGAACGTGGTTGTGTGGTCCTGCAGGACCATGATGGGGAATCCCTGCTTCATGGCACAGCTCAGTCTGTGTGGCAGCAGCAGCTCCCCACAGACCCTGCTAAACAGGATTTTTGTTTTTACTGATTTATTTTTATTTTTATTGTAATTACTTTTTATTTTCCTGACTTTTTTTTTCCATCTGATGAGCATGAAGATGAGGTTATCTTGATGTTCCATCCTATTTTTTGTCTTTGAAAACAGTATGTTGAATAAGAGCTGTGGTCTTGTCGGCTGTTTCATTTACATTGCTGATGTTTATTTCATTTTAAAGAGGCAGGACAATTTAAGGTTTTGTAAAAAATATGCAGTGGCCAATGACCGTGAAAACAAAATCCTTAAAAATGTTTTAAGAAAATGGGAAGAATTTTTCTGAATACTTTTCTAGACAAAGCTTTCAATACTGTGTTGATACTGTGTGAGTGGGTGGTAATTGCACAGCACCCATCACATTGTTCACACAGAGACGTTTCTTAAAGCATTTCGCACTGGAGGGAGTGGGAACCAGTTTTCTACTGAAATCAAATCTTCCAAAAGCTGTTAGCTTTGCTGTATCCTTAGAATAAAGGGTGATCTTTTCTTAGAACAAAGAGCAATCTGTTCTTTTATGTTCATCACTAGCATAATTAGTACTAACATTCAGAAAATGATGAAGCTCTGAAAATTATCTCCAGAGTTTGTATCACAAGGCTTGTTACATATCCCAATAGAGCTTAATTAGCTACTCACACATTCACACAATGTTTCTTAGTTGTACTTAAAACTTTGTAACTGCTCCTTGGAGAAGATGTCAAATGCCACAAAGCACTGAGTTAGAACATTGATAAGTATCCCCTTAAATGAGTGTTGTGGCAAATTCAGCCTGTTTTTTTATTTTCAACTTTGGATTGGAAGTTAATACTCGACTAACAGTCTTAATTACTGCACTTGGGAATGTGAGTTTGCTGACTTCTCCAACATACTGACCTATTAGTGCATCATGATTTGGGCAGTACTGGTTACAGGCTCAAACCAGTGACCTTTGTGTGGCAGGGCACAACAAGATTGGTGTGGCAAATGATTTAAGTCGGATTGAATGAGTATTCTAATGGTTCCTGCTCCGCGCTTGTGTGTGGAATGTAAAGTAGCATCCAGTAACAGAATGCCTAAAGACTATGCATTTGGAGGTAACGTTCTGGTGATTAGAAAGCTCGCCATTGTCAGCTAGCAAAGAGCCATTCAACCACCTATGTTTCCTATTGAGTTGATGCTATTTGAGAACACCAATTTCTTTATCTGCATCTCACGGTGTGTTGCCTAATGAGTTTTGCTCTGACCTGCCACAGTAAATGAAAGGCCATGTGACTCATTGCTGCCATGCAGGTGAGAATGAAATGGCAATTGGTATGAAGTGGAAATTAAATGGATGTTATTTTTCCACTATGTCTAGGAGATCTGTGACTACTACTCACAATTTCCCAGAATGCTGGGCCCCTCTTAGTTTTAGTGTCATGAATCACTAGACATAGAAACATAGCAGGGAAGCTGTAGGACCCCTATGACTAGCTATATGGTATACATATCCCTTACTCTTACAGAACGCTTTACAGCTATAATAGGGAACCCCTCTACCACCACCAGTGTGTAGCCCCCACCTGGATGATGCAGTGACAGCCAAGTACGCTCACCACACACTGGCTCTCAGTGGGGAAAAGAACAGTGAGATGAAGCCAGTTCATAGATGGGATTATTATGACCATGATTGGTAAAGGCTGATAGGAAATTTGTCTAGGACCCTGGGATAACACCCCTTTCAAAAAATTGAAACTTTTCCTTTCGAAAAATGCCCTATGGATTTTTAATGACCCCAGAGAGTCGGGACCTCCATTTTACATCTCATCTGAAGACGGCACCTTTGTACAATATAGTATCCCCGTCGCTATACTGGGACATTAGGACCCACATAGACCGCAGGGTGAGCGCCCCCTGATGTCCTCACTGACACCTCTTCCAGCAGCAACCTTAGTTTTTTCCAGGAGGTCTCCCATCCAGGTACTGACCAGCCTCACACCTGCTGAGCTTCAGTAGGCTGCCAGCTGTGCGATGTAGGGTGATATAGCAGCTGGTTACAAGGCTTTTTTTTTTACTATGGTAATTTGCTCTCTGTTGCATGTTAGAAATTAGAACAATTTTATCCGTACTTGTGATTCGGGCGGAACTGTCATTGTAGTATTAAAATCGAAAAATATTGGAAAATATTGAAGTACTTTAATGCATGACGTTTTCATTCCGTCTTCAAACACAAAACCAAAGCCAGATAGATCACTCATTTACTTTCTGTTTCTTTGCACACATCAGATATTTATGAGGTGTTTAATTGCAATTATTTATGGTTTTCCTCTTTTCCATCACCTTATTGCTGTGTCGATGCAGGCTGCCAGCTGACCGTGCAGAATCTGAACGCCTCTCGACCTCTGTTCGTTCCTTGGCAGGTCACGGGCTGCTGTTCAAGACCAAGTACGAGAAGTCGCTGAAGTGGAACTCCGGGCTTGCGGAGGGGCAGGTGAACGGGGAGAGGCGTGAAGACACAGCCACAGAGCGAGACAGGAGTGAGGGCGACCTGGTGGCCTGAGATAGTCTGGACAGACGTACAGTGTTGCTGCTGCTAACTGTAAACCAAACCACTCAGAATGGAAAGGAGGAGGGAAAGGGCTGCAGTCTGGACTACACAGTGTATTGGTGCGGGTCCTATTTATTCGGGGTGTCGTCTTGCCGGGAGATGGGAAAAGAGTGATTTTTTTACTTTTAATTTTTTTTTGCCTTTACAATGAACAGATGCATTTTGAGGAATTGCCCTTTTTAAATATTTATTTCCCACCAAACAGCTTTTAAAGCCATTTCCTACTTCCTAAACTTCTGATCTGATATTTGTTTATGAAGGGGGCCCATTATGCCTTTTTACATCAATCAGAATTAAATAGTGTCTTTTCTCTTTGACTTTAAATCACCCCCACATCCAGAAGGTAAACCTCCTGACTTAATAGTAACAGGAATGAGGGATTTAGTAGTTTTAATAACAATAGAAATGTTTTATTGCAGAAAATATGCATTATTATTTTAAGGTTTCTTTTCCATTGGTTGTCCACTTTCTATACTTTCAGTAAGGTCAAAATGGTGAGTGAATTTTAATGGTATGTGGTGTGACAAAGCAAACTATATCACTTTATTGCATTAAGATGCTTTGTATTTTAAGGTATTGTATCTACTGTGTATTGTCAAGTATAGGTGTATTGCTGTAACAGAGACAAGGTTACACACAGAAATTTGACACTAATTTTGAGACATCTGAATTATAGACCAAAAATTGCTGAAGACAAAAAAGCCTAATCATTCGTCCTCCAAATGACTTTGCTGGAAAATGTCCTTAAAATAGCAGTGCAAATGCGTTTTCATATAGATAATTGTTGGACCTGAACATAATTGAAATATTTAAACTACTAATCCTAAATAGTCCCAAAGGAAATAATTCACCGTGTAAAGTTTAGCCATTTTTGGGATGTGGGGACTGAGATCACTGTTTTTTACAAAGCCTGTTAATACCTCTGACTTTCCAGAAATATATTTTTAACTGCAGGATGATTAAGATCCAGAAGAACCTCAGACTGGTGTATGGAACATCAGGCACACTACTGAAGTCTTAAAGCCTTTCTGTCTATCCATCTTGAAGGACTTTTCCCCAGAGTTTGAAGTTTCCAATTCAAAGACACCCGAGTTCTGAGCAAAGAGAAGCAACGACTTGTGAATATTCTGTGTTCACCAGCAGAATCTATTTGCTAGATATTGACTACAGAAAGCCTGATTTCTTAGCTTTGAGCACTACTTCCTTTTATCCACATCCACCGCATCAGCAGAGATAACTGCAGAAGTAGGAGAGTCATCCACGGTTTAATTTTATTATCCTGTGGGAATGACATAGGGACTGTAATTTTCACTTTCATGATCTCAGGATAACCCTGACATTTTCTAGTAATATTTTTTAATCTGTTAGGACACACAGTTGAGTTCTAGAATGATATTGATTTCCCATAAATGTATGCTAAAAACAGTCAAGAAACCTAATGATAATAGTACTGTCTATACAGCAGATAAATTCATCTGTGGACATGGCTTGCTCGATTGTTGGTACCATACTTTGATACTGTTTTTCTGCCTCACCGTTAACTAGATAGTTATTTTTGTAAGAATATTTCATCAAACGTTTTGAATTGAGGATAAACTGGTTATCCTTTTGTTCCTGCTCAGATAACTAGAAAATGTAATAGTGACGTATTCCACATGTAAGTACTATTGTAATTAATTCATTCCATCTGTCTCTGGGATGGAGAGAATCCTCATCACTCTCATTAACTGTCTTGTGTGCAATACTGTAATCACACAGGACTTTACTATATAATCCAGGGGATGATAATTAAAAAACATGATTACAAGAAAAAAACAGATGTGCCCCTCCATAAGACTTTGCTATCAACACAAGCTAAAAAGTTTGAACAATATTTGCTAAACCACACAGGCTGTGAATTTAATTTTCTGTCTTGTTTGAATGTAAAAAGCATGATCATAATCCATCATCTGTATGACATGGACTCTAGTCTATGGACTCTAGCTAGTTTTGGATTCAATTTAATGTGTCCTTCGTAAAGTCTTCACTTGACGAAGGTGGATTTTATCTTTTGTCGTTTCATGAGGCTGCATTAAAAACATGCCTTGAGATTGAATTGCCTGATTGAATTTGTTATTCTTAAAAGACCATTTAATCTGTGACACAATTACGCTTTCACTCACCTAGCTTAAACGTTCTGAATAGTTATGTCTTTAACTGTTACATTGGGAATTAAAGAAGCCCTTCTTTAAGAACATGCCTAGGGTGACTTAGCCTTACCACAGTCTTAGAGTCAATATTGACTTTTCCCTGTTGCAGGCAAGTTGATATTTTAGATGTTTTGAATTTTAGCTTGACTGTGACAAACCCTTAATGAGAAGCAAGCTGGGATCTAGAAGATCGTGTCTGGGTTTTCCCCTATCAGAATCAATACAGCCTATTCTGTATTACCCAGGAACATGAGTACTCCTTTACGTACCTATAGAAAGATTAGTGCCTTCAAGAGGCATCAGAATTCCACCATCCCAGATTTAGAAGCTAATCCGCTGTTGATCCTCATCTGAGACCATCTGGGATTCAAAATCCTGTTGAAAACTAAATTCATTTCTAGGAAAAAAATGGTTTTCAGTCTATGATGATTATTGCTGTCTAGACAGGTCAGTCCACTGAGATGCAGAATAACATTTTGCACTGATTCCGTGTTTTAAAATATTGAATTTATACAACATAAATTCAGTGGGGTGACTATGGAATGCTCCATTGTCCTTGGAGTCTTACATAACATAACAGATGGAGGCGATTGTAAAAGTTTTCACCTTTCGTGTCCATCGATGTGGTTGTTTTTATTCCAGACTTTCACAGTCACCTTCAGTACCAATCATTTCCAGAGGTCATTGAAAACAGTGGACGAGGAACATGCGCTCTGGAAGTAACAAATGAACAATACATTTCTATTCAATCTATTCATTCCTTCAGCAGTGCTGGAAAGATAAGTTAAAGGGAAATATTGTGACAGGGCAATCAGCTCGCTAAGGTAGTGATTGCAGCAGGAGCAAAGGATGACAATCTCAAATGACTCCAAAAATCACAGATGGCATTAGGCGAGTGTAGTAAATATCCTGTGTCACACAGAGCTCTTCCTCGTAAATAAAAATGGAGACATCAAAAAAATCCCTCAAGGTTTAAAAGTTCATACTCAATCTGACATGGCAGGGGTTTGGAAATGTGAAGTTTTCTGTATTGTTTTTAACATCTTTGTAGACATCTTCCTTTACTGACATTCTGCATTGCAGTAACCCTGCAGCTCTTCCCTGATTATGCCTTTGTTGTCATTTATGTCGTTTGGGAGGAAGAAAGCCTAAATTGTTGAGGATTTTTTGGTGTCTTTTTACAGAACAAGTTGGCACGACACCCCCATTATAAGTGTGGGTACACTGTCCAAAAGGAAGTGTAATTGATGTGCTGAGAAAATAATTATTCAGGTCTAAACTGTGTCTTACCTCACTCTGTTTGCCATAAGCTTTGCTTCAATGGTGATAAACTAGCTCTTGAACCTGCACAAACTGGCATGTGGGATAGGTGGTTTCTAATTTACAAATCATCTAAATGCACTGAAGAAATATTAGAAGATGCTCAGTTCCGATAAAATACATTGTGCTTGTTCTGATTACCATGAATTCAAATTGGAATTATACATGTAGTATTGGTACTACTGCAGAGGGGTGCTCTGTTTTCTTGCTTGGTTGGTGTTATAATAACTTTCTAGATAGAGCTCACTGTAGTTGTGTAGAGGTGGTACAGCAGTGTGGCATTACGATGTCTGGGACAGAAATTGGCAGGAAAGCCATTTGCTGAATTTTGTCCTAATTATTACTGCATTGTTAGTGTTTGCTGTTCCCTTGCGACATCCCACTTAAAAACATGGCACTTTTAGTTCATCATTAAAGAAGAATGAAGACCATGTATCTTAAGTATGCACCGAGTCAAAGGAGAGTGTGGACTTCTGCTTAGTCCTTTGTCATGTATTCAGTTGACATCACTCTGATGCAAAACTACCAAGGGCATGATATGGTTGTGGCATTTTTTTATTTTCTTTTTTGCCTTGTGGAATTTTTCTCATGGTTTTGGATACACAATAAAAAGGTTTTTAACGTTTTCAGATTGATTTTTTTTTTGGGTGATTTCCATGTATATATTTGACAGTGAATTGAAGAGAAAGGTCAGATTGAACTTTTTTGGGGGGCACATTAGCTAATTCACTTGTGTTTCAGTGTCCACTTAGACATTGCTCTGTGTAACCTGTTAAAATTAAACAGTGCTGATTGACAGAGGGTAGGTGATAGAGAGAAAATACGTAATATACGTAATATATTTTGAAAAATAAGGTAACTTTTTTCAATTTCCACTCCAGTGCACTTAAAAGCTGAAAACACGATATGCGTCAGACTATAGATCTCGCATCCACTCTGAATTAGACATCAGTAGCACAGGATTTAGGTACAACATAAATACACTGTCCATTCAAAACCCTGCCAGACCTTGGGATAACGAAGGAAGGGTCCATTGTCTTGTGTTTAGATGCACAAGAAAAGCTTTGTGAATTGGTAGGTCTGTTGAAAACTAAATATGGGCCTTTTGTTATCCACTGGTGTAACCAGGGAGAAACAGCAGATTAAACCCATTGTTTCATTTTGATGAGCAGCGGTGATAGAAATCACCCAGGAGGTTCTAGCTAGAATCATGACACCAGCAGTTTAGACATGAGCCTAGATATTGAGACATGCTTTGCAACGTCATGGCACTGAAAATGTTCAATTCAGCACGGTCAGTTTACATTTACGATATAAACAGAAAGTGAAATGAACAAAATAAAACGTCGGTGTTAAGCAACTAGATATTTAGAAAATGCAGGTCCTGACAAATAGCTTATAAACATGGATGCTGTTTGAAGTTTTTGATGATAGCATGAAATAAAATATCTTGTATTCCAGGGCCTCCTACGGAGTCCATTTCTTCCAATTGGAAACTTCACTATTACTGAGCGCTTCCCCACAGAGATGGGACCTGCAGAGACCAGATAAAGCCTATGGAGCTTCACTGATTGTTGAAGTAAATGTCTCAGCTTGTTGATTTGAAAAGCTCTAAACTCAGAGGAAGAATGGGAGGCTACTCTGTGATTATAATTCTAACTATCGTTAGTGCTGATTAATTGTCTTGATGCTTGAAACTCTCTAGGTGTATTTTTAGTTGACGGTTCCGGCTTGTTATGTCGATCATATTTACTGATGTACTGTATACCCGTTCTCCCTGAGCATTTTTTGTCCCTGGATAGGACACGGATATCAGCGAGCGAAACAGGAGTTAACCATGTGTAGCGGAGTCCGTTTGTGTCACTTTGAAAGAAAGTCGGTTTTCACAACGGAAGCGGAAGTATCTCAGATACTGGTTTGATTTGGGGCTCTAATGAGTACAATAACTAATGCCGTTAGTAACAACCTTTTATCTTATGTAATTAGTAACGTTATTCAACTACTTACGTTTCAAGAATTTTAATTAATTGATATTGTATTCGATTGAGTAATTTGTCTACACCACATGTTTTCCGTTCTTTCGCTAGTATACCTAAAACCTAATTAACATAGCATTGGGGCTGATGACGGACTGCTATACAGGACGAAAAGGGCAGTCAAGTAAATGAACTTGAGTAAAAAAAAAACGTTAGTGTGTCGATACGACTGGCTGTCGAAAGACCGTCAATCTTTGTCTTTGCTTTCTTAGCTTAACCCACTGAGGCTAAGCAGGTGTGAGCCTGGTCAGTACCTGGAGGGGAGACCTCCTGGGAAAAACTAAGGTTGCTGCTGGAAGAGGTGTTAGTGGGGCCAGCAGGGGGCGCTCACCCTGTGGTCCATGTGGGTCCTAATGCCCCAATGTAGTGACGGGAACACTATACTGTAAACAGGCGCCGTCCTTCGGATGAGACGTAAAACCGAGGTCCTGACTCTCTGTGGTCATTAAAAATCCCAGGGTGTTTCTCGAAAAGAGTAGGGGTGTACCCCGGCGTCCTGGCCAAATTTCCCATCGGCCTTTATCAATCATGGCCTCCTAACAATCCCCCTCTACAAATTGGCTTCATTACTCTGCTCTCCTCCCCACTGATCGCTAATGTGTGGTGAACGTTCTGGCGCACTATGGCTGACGTCGCATCATCCAGGTGGGGCTGCACATTGGTGGTGGTGGAGGGGAGTCCCCATTGCCTGTAAAGCGCTTTGAGTGGAGTGTCCAGAAAAGCGCTATATAAATGTAAGCTATTATTATTATTATTATTATGTTTATTATTATTATTATTATTATTATTATTATTAGCTGCTAGAGGTGTTACGCTATAAAGCAAATAGGAGCGTACAAGGGAGCTGTCCAGGGGCTGTGGTGCTGAAGTACACGGCTCGCAAGCACTGGTGAAAACAACCCACAGCACTTCAGTGAGCTCAAAAGAAAAAAAAAATGTATATTATGAGATTTCAACTACGAAAAAAAATGTGTGTAAAATGCTTCTTCGTTCACTCATTTTCTGTACCAGTTTTTTTTTTTTGTATCGTAGCATAAATAGGACTTAGCTTTATGTCTATTTTGATTAAGAAAAAGTGTTTACCATCGCTTGTTTGACATTTTGTCTAATTCCTTTGTCTTTATTACCTTGCATTG
The DNA here is from genome assembly GCF_059453375.1 of Lepisosteus platostomus. NCBI lineage: Eukaryota > Metazoa > Chordata > Actinopteri > Semionotiformes > Lepisosteidae > Lepisosteus > Lepisosteus platostomus. The sequence goes on from NC_142621.1 coordinate 41,007,445, forward strand.
CACCTTGGTTCAGTAAGATCGGCGGACATCAAGTCTGAAAGAGAACCCCGAGCCTCTCTATTCGACATCACCGTTCCGTCTGTTGAACATTCACATTTAACATGTGCTCTTGTGCTTTTGCAACTCACATGGACATAAATCAAGTAAATGTTTACCACTTCCTACGCGTTAGTGTCCATATTTGCGAAGGCATTTTACTGTAAAACTATGTGGTGAGAAACTTACGGTTAGAATAGTTGAGAATGCAAAATTTGATCCCAAACGCTAAAACAAATGAGCACCTTAGAAAAGGCAGAAAAAACATTTTTCAAAGACGTATTTGAGCGCATAACAATGTAAATGACTTCGGATGAGCTTAGGTTTTATATAACAATTTAGATGTAATTATAAAACGATTTGGGCAAATTACATTCAGTGAATCGGCTCAAGACAAAATGTACAATTTTACAACGTTTCAACTTTACAATAAAAAACACTGAAATATAAAAGAAGATAGCGAGTTAATGTGCACTTTATTGGGTTGTCTTTGAACTTGTACTTCTTTACCAGCCCCTTCATTCCGGCTCTCTGTTGCCATCTGTCGGTAAGGAATTGTATTTTTAGGTTTAAAATGAGCGGTCCGAGTCGTTTTGCTTTAAAGCAGTCCAGAGGGGAACAGAACAACACCTGTCCAACCCTGATTACGTCTGAGATGGTTTAGCGGTTTCACACTACAAAGAGAGGTTGCTTGGACTTAATGGCAACACCACTGGAGTTCTTCCATTGTGAGGAGGATTTACAACAATTAATAGCAATTCGTGATTTTGAATCATTTTGAAAGACGACCGACTGTAAATTATACCATCCTGGATTTATTTTCTAATAGGTTTTCGCTATGTAGGTCGAAAAAAATACTGATGTATTACCTGCCGAAGAGATTTTTCTTTATATAGCTCGTGTTCGTCAAATAAAAAAAAACCTGATATCGTTCGAGTAAAAAAGTCCAATGAACAGTTATCGATGCTTTCGGGATCCGACGTCGGCTTTCCTAGAGGAATAAGACAAACGTTATGAATTTCACAGAGTTTTACTTAAAATTCGGACACTTGTTTCCGAAGAACTTTTCCTTTCTGGGGCACACCATCAAGAACCAGAGTGCTCGCGAAGCGCTTCCTTTCGCGGATAATGTGCTTTTCACGGGGCACGAACCAGGTACCATAGTGCTGGTGGTGATGTACACCCTGTCGTTCGTCATCGGGCTCGTTGGCAACATCATGGCACTGAGGGTGCTCACACGGAAGAGAAGGAACAGGCTCTCCGGCGTTTCGGCCACCAGAAGTCTTCTGATCAACCTGGCCGTGTGCGATATGATGGTGGTGTGTATCTGCATGCCGGTGAACTTGGGACACCAGGTATATAACGCCTGGGTGTTTGGTGACTTTTTGTGCCGGACTGTCCCCTTCGTTCAAGCCGTCTCAGTGGCGGCCAGCGTTCTAAGCCTGGCCGTGATCAGCCTGAATCGCTACTACAGCGTCCACAACCCCCTGAACGCCAGGTCGTTCTTCACCTGCAGGAAGATCTTTTGGATGATTTGCGTTGTGTGGGCTCTGTCCTCGGGGCTGTGCATGCCGTTGATCTTCATGAACAAGAGCAAGGACTTGGTCCTGCTCGACGGCAAGCAGGCCATCACCGTGTGCATGGAGAGCTGGCCACACGTCAAGCTGAGGCAGGCTTATAACTTTCTGCTTTTCTGCGCCTTGTACGGCTTCCCTGTCCTTTTCAACCTGATCATTTGCTTTCTCACTGGGCGCAAGCTCTGGAGCACGGACGACAAATTCAAAGAGTGCAATAAGTGTAACGTGGCTCAGTCGGTGTCCCGGCTGAAAGTGCGCAAGAAAATAGCTAAGATGGTGGTGGCTCTGGTACTGCTCTTCACACTGTCCTGGCTGCCTCTGTACGTAGTGGACATCTGGATCGACTTCAACATGCCGAACGGACTGGGGGGCGAAGAGTACCTGGACCATGTTGAGCATGAATGGATCCTACAAGGGAGACCCTTCGCGCAGTGGTTGGGCCTGACGAACTCGGCTTTAAACCCTTTGTGTTACTGCTTTGTGGGCAACCTGTACCGATCGGCGCAGAAGTTTCGAAAAAGCTACCGAGAGAAGTTTTCCTCGGTATTCAGTCTGCCCCTGGCTCAGACGTCGACGACGTCGACGAGCAGCTCAGTTCCAAAGCTGGTGTCTTACAGCCGATCTTCGTCCGAAAACTGTGGCGCGGAGATGTGTGCGTGGAGAGGCTACGCAGATCTGGGCGACAACCTGACTAAAAGCAAAAGTCTGTCGTCCGTAACAGTGTGTGAAACGGTGTTTGACTGAAAAAAAAAACCAAAGGCGCACGGTGCCCCTTTTGTGTATGTGTGTGACCATGAAGATGAAAATAAAAGAATCAGCAAGCCTGTAACTATACAAAGTTTTCATTTGGCGCAAGTTTTCTACTTCAAATTAGCTTTATTTTAAAAATGTACATTACTTATGTAATGAAAATGACGGAGTTCGAAAGTCAATGGTTTGAGGGGAAAATAGAACGGGAGAAAAATAATAAACACCAAAACAGTATTGCATAGTATCGAGATGAGGAGTGATTTCTTATTAGGGAATGATTTTCTATTGAATGCAAGAATTTCCAACCCTTTAAGAGTGAGAAAGAAGTGTCATCTGAAAAGAAATGTTAGAATTCGGAGGCGCTCATACGGTTGTTCCTTTATCTAAAATGAAAAATAAAATGTACGAATCAAAAACGTACGAAAACAGTATATACTGTATTGATCAACAAACAGCAAAAAGTGTCAGGTTTTGTCTAAGTTTCTTCCCAAGCAGGAGAATGGTGGTATGCGAGTCAGATCGCTCTTGCAGCTTTGTGAGAAATGGAGAAAATGAAGGATGTTTTGTGGATCAGCTGTGATAAGGAGAACAGCACATTCTGAATCGCCTCTGTTGAGCAATGCGATTCTCAAGGAGCCGGTTCTGTGACGTCATAGGAAGGGTGCCGTACAAAGGTAAGAGTGTTGTGTCACACTTTTTAAAACAGAGGCTGAAAGATTTATTCATTAGTGTTATGTATGACCAGAGTACTATTGTTCAACTACCAGTACTTTTACTGTGAGGAAAAAAAGTGAATTTGTCCTCCGCCTTGTATTTATGTGACGTGATTTTAAAATGCAGTTGTTGTGTAAATGAAAATAAAAAGTCTTGAAAGTTATGTTTGCCACTGAATAAGCTGGAGGCGAATTGTTCCACAAAATGGGTTTTCATCCTAATAAAGACAAACGTAGTTTTGTTGTCCGAAGAGTTTTCTTAAATCCGTCCTGGTCGATATCATATTGCATTTTTTGTAATCCGCAGAATAAAGGAAATACGTCTGCAATTGAAAACGATGCACGAAAACAGAAATCGACAGCTTTCAGTAAAAAAATAAAAGTGTTATAGAACCTAACCTTATCTAGGTCTGCTGGTTTGTATTATTATTTTAGGAAAATGTTTCTTAACTCGGCGATTATACATTAAAAGAAGGTTCTCTACAAACATTGTTAATGATTAACAAGCGTTTTGTATAACAGCATAGTTTGTGTCAAACATTATTGTGTTGAAAATAAGCGATAAGTTCGATTTTCCTTTGTAGTTTAATTTTATCCGTGTTATTTCTCAGTTTCTGGGAAGCTCCGCGAAACATCTGAAGGCGTGCTCTTGATAAATACGTCTCTTATTTAGTACATTTAAGGTATAGTGTATTTGAATGCACCTGTATGTTTTTGTGGTATTTATCATATATTGCTTAAATTACTGTATGTAGGCTTTGCATGATTCCATCTGTTACTTCATTAATCTAGGTATTGACTCAAACGTTCTTTGAAATAATTTACAGCAAAAAGGCTTTTGAGATGAAATTCAAAGGAGGAGATGATATCTAGTCCAGTTCTTTGGCAAGGGCTTTGCAATTCCGGTTCTTCTCTCCAGCCTTGCATGCTGGCCTTAATTTTCATGACAGGGCTGTGGCTGGCCTGGCCAGCAGGGCAAAGCACCTGGTGATAGGACACAGCAAGAGAGAAAAATGCCCACAAGACAGTGGAGGACAGCAAGGAATTCCTGGAGTGTTTGTAATGCCTTTTAGACCTAGACAATGAAATCCAACGAGCATAAATCAAAATATTTAAAAATGCAAGTTTGCTTAAAATCAGGAAATAAAGGGGCTAATTAAACAACCTGAAAATCACACGGTCATTTTTTTAACTAGAAAGATGAGGTCAGAGCCATATTTTACTTCCTTAAACACAATTTCTGCTGCCGAATAAGATTACCTGAATTATATTAAATGTAAAGGAACAAGTAATAGGTTTATTCCATGCTGAAAAGAGAAGAAAGAAAACACAATGTTTCATCTGAGAAGGCTCCACGGCTGAAACGTTGTGTTTTCTTTCTTCTCTTTTCAGCATGGAATAAACCCATTACTTGTTCCTTTGCAGCCTACACATACAGACCGAGGTACCCACCTGAATTTATATTAAATATATGCATTTGTTAGTAGTCTTGGAATTCTGTCTGAAGAGAGTTGTTACCTGAAAAGGACAAGTGTAACAGGGTAGATGTGATCTGTCTTTGATAAGCAAGCCTGCAGGTGAAGGGGGAACTGTCAATTAGGAGTATGGACTTGACAACAGGGACTAGATGATGGACTTGACAATGTGGTGGCACAGTTCTTAGAGATAGGGGAAATACTGGCTTCCAGGTTGGCATTCCAAAAGAATAACAGGAATCCAAGAGTGAGTGTTTTTAGGACGGACCGTAGCAGTGAAAGTTCAAGGGATAGTCTTGAGTTGTATTGAATGTACAAGTACAGATATGGTATCAATTGAGCAGAATAATAATTTAGATACCATTTAATTCTTTAAAAAAATGCTTTTAGTAATTTGCTTTCCATAAGCATAACGTAGATTATGTAGATTCATATAACTGCTGAAATGCTTTTACAGTTGTAACCTTGGAAACAGTGCAGAAAGAATCTGTATCTGAGCTGGGATGGTTTTGGAGATACAGTATCTGCTGTCTGGAGTATTTTGTCTCATTGATCAATGTCCTCATATTGGGGAAAAAAAACCTAATTGTTTCAATACTGGCCATTGCTGCTTTTTTCCCCAAGATCTGAAAATACTACTGTTTACACTATTGCCCATGGAAAAGATTTCCCTGGAGGGCCAGTAGGAATTGGAGCAGATGGAAGTTGTTCCACAAACACAGTAAAATAATGTCCTTAATAAAATTTGCACTAACTGCAGTTTCTAGTTTCCTGTCCTGCGCCCTAATCTTAAAGGACAGGTTCTGGTTTGCCTCTACTAGTACCAAGAATAAGCTGCTCTCTGATACTGGACAATCAGAATATTATTTAGATACAGAATTTGTGTGTTTGCATCACATTATTATCATGTCCAAAGACATGTTGGTACACTACCTGCCACCCATTGCTTGCTGAAATATGCTCCAGTTCCCAAATGACACAGAACTGGAAGAAACATTCAGAAACAGGTATAAAGGAGACGAGGAGGCAGTCACCCAGACTGTTAATGCCACCCTAAGTGCTGAAGGATCCTTTTACATCCTTAAGATCAGGTTAAAGTTGACAATGTGCAGTGATTGTAATTCAAATTTTCACAAAGCCAGGAAAGCAAGCCCAAGGTGGAAGCCATTGTCAAATGAAAGGAATGCACGATCTCTCGTGATGAATGTTTGTTGATCTTGTTTGAGCTTTCTTGGGGGACAGTATCTTGGAAGATGCAGACGTCTGGCCAGGCGCGTTGAACACTTTCTGTTCTGCTTTTGATAAAGAAAGTTTGCGTAATGTAATCATTTTGAGTAGAAAGCTGAGTCAGTATGCGGAGGCTGTAAACGAACAGGGTAAGGTTTATTCCAAGATGAAAGGAAAAGAGACACAACGTCTTGGCTGTAGAGTCTTCTTCAGTTCTTCCACACCCCAGATTGAGAAGTCAATTTTTCATGTGACCATTCATTTTTGCACTTGGACCTCAGCACCACATTGTTAAAATACTGCAACAGCTCCTCTATGGGACGCTGCCTTTGCTGTCTGGGTGAGAATAGTGGTTTGAGCAAATGGGTCAAAACAGCCATGTTTTGTGCACATTTGTGTTGTAGACAAGAGCTTGTACAGATACCTTGAACAGGTTGTTAACTTCTGTAAAAAAAATATTCACTTACAGATTTCACAAACACTCTGGCAGTGCATTATCATTGTGAATGTGATCCCTGTTTTATTACTCCACAGTGTTTGTGACCATGGTTTTTTGGATTGGCCAGCTCATTTTTGAGCTATTGAGAAACATAATTACAGATATAAATAACTGAAAGGTGAAATAATTAATTAGCAGGTAATTAGAAGCTAAATATAATTAATTAGCAGCTAATTATTGAGATAATTAATTAGCTGTCTTTTTTGTATATGCTCCAACACATCTCCAGGCATTATACAGTACTACTTCTTTTATAGTCACCTGTGCTCTTTACTCTCATCTTATTGTAAATCAGGGGCCTCTAGTCTGGTCTTGGGGTGCCGCAGTACAGTACATTTTATAGGTCTCCATAAATCACCTGCTTTTAAAGATTAGGAACACATGTAAGTTATTTAATCAGACAAGGTGCCGCATTAAGGGAACTCCTTGATGGCTGGCAATTTATGTTTCAAATTACTTCTTAAGTGCTTAAATTAACAAATGACCTGCAATTAATCACAATTAAATTCTTACAATAGGTAGAAATTTCTAATTTGGTTGTGACCTATATATTAAAAGCTGCCAGACAGGGGCCTTCAGGCTCAGGGATAGAGGTGAGCCATTTACAGTAGGTTCAGTTATTGAATCACTCTTACCGATCTGGGGTCTTACAATCAGTACCTACAGTATATAAGAATAATGTATAATAATGTAAGAAGTAGAATGGCACACGTACAGTACCTTTACATTTGTCTCCGCCTTACTTTTTTGATGCCATCTTCTGTAAAGTGTTCCACGTGCAAGGTCCTGAAAGATCTTATTGCTCCAAACAAGAAGACACCATGTAATGTATAATCACAGCACTATGCAACAATTGCACTCTGATATGGGGGCACTCCTGTCATGAGCACAGGTGCGTCCTTAATCCAAAACAAGCTTCCAGAGAGGTCAAGCAATTGGTAGCTACATGGAATCTCACCTTCTATAAACCTCCTCAATCGATAAATCAATCTGTTCAAGAGAAAACCTACAACGGGAAGTCAGCGTTCCAGTTCGAGGAGAACAACAGCACTGATATGAAATCTACCCAGACAGAATAATACTGGCTGTAGTAAGCTTTGAAAATGCTTTGTCTTAAGAATTCACATTGTCACTTCTGACAAATGACCTTATGAGAACTTCCACATAGTTGTGGTTTCATTTTGTGTCTTCTTACCTAATGAAGTTTTGAATATAAAGAACACACCCACAATGTTTCACAAATTATTTCATTAGTGACTCAATGTTTATCCAATGTTGTAATTTTAAAATGAATTAGACTCGCAGCACTGGGGCTGTGTGTTTAGTTCCTGACCTGGGGTGTTATCTGCATGGAGTTTGTATGTTCTTCCTGTGTTTGTGTGGGTTTCCTCTGGGTGCTCTGGTTTCCTCCCACAGTCTAAAGACTTGCTGGTAGGATGTTTAGCTTCTGGGAAAATTGTCTCTGGTGTCTGTGTGTTTGTGTCTGTATCTGCCCTGTGATGTCCAGGATGTATCTTGCCATCGTCTGTTGCTTGCTACCTTGTGTCTCTGGGTAATTAAGATGATCTATATCATGCCTGCCTCTGGAATTCTTCTCAGTTTTCGTAGAGAATCCTTCAGTTACAGAATGGCTCCCACATTTGGAAAATATCAGAATTTAACTTTTAATTTGGTAGATTTCTCCCATTACACACAAAAAGATAGGGTAGCTGCAAAGATCTCCATTGGACAAACTGCAATAAAAACTCTTTAATTGCAGTAATTTGCTTAAAAAAACATACACATTTTAACCTCAATAGTTTGAAGGTTCAAATGAATAGCAATATATTTCTTGGGTATAAGCTGTAATATTCTTTTCAAACTAGTCCGATAGGACCATTAACCTTTGCAGGTTGAACAAAAAAGGAAATGAACAAAAGTGCAAATTGAAGTCTTGTGGCAGAGGTATGAGAGGTATTTAACTCTTTTCAACTTTTATAGGACAAGTCAGAAAAAAACAGGAGGGAGTCATACATTTTGCCCATGCAAATCCCAATTAAGAAACCTGATAAATAGGAATATTACATGTTATTTGCACGAAGACTGGAAGAATATGTCACTGTCAGCCCAAGCCTGCAGGAATAAATTACACCACATTGTGAAAAAATAACTGATAACATTTATTCTGATTGGAGTGTTCAGCCTTCACTCTTAAACAACACTTCAATTGTTGTGTCATTGAAACTGGTCTCACAATGACCTGTTACCTCACTCACATTAACTCGGAATGAAAATCCTCATTAAGGCCAATTTCAGGGTTTGGTCTGACAGTGAATTGTAGCTTTTGCTTTAATAGCCCTATTACTCTTCATACTTACAAGGGGTAACCATCACTTACAAAATGCCATGAAATAAGCTTTTCACATTTTGAACATTATGAGATTAGATGTTTTCTAGTTGAACTGCTCAGCATGCAGATGTCTTGTCAGGAGGTGCAGTGTTGATCACTGGAGCACTTCGGAAACTGGCCTTTTCATTAAAGTCACTAGAAATTTCAGTTCTTTCATTCCAGCTGAACCAATTTAGTCACTTAGAGGAAATCTATTTTCCTCTATAGTTGCGGGTTTCCAATTGACACACTCTTTAAAATTGACAGCAACATATAATGATGTAGGAAAGGTTACATCTCGACCACCTTCTTCATTTGGTGTTAGTAATAGGTGAACATTGAAGGAAGCCAGGATATTGATGTATACTTCCACAATCCCTTCATGAAACAATGTACCTGTTGTTCTCAGTCTTGAATGGGCTTCTCCTTTTACAACATTTCTTTAAGCCTGAGAATATACCAGGTTGCTCTTTTTTGGACCAGCTCCAGGACAACAGGATATTTTCTGTAAGATGTTCAGGTGGGTAGCTGCGTCAGCATGCGTAGGCTGCAAAGGAACAAGTAATAGGTTTATTCCATGCTGAAAAAAAGAAGAAAGAGAACACAACGTTTCGGCCATGGAGCCTTCTTCAGGTGACACCTGAAGAAGGCTCCATGGCCGAAACGTTGTGTTCTCTTTCTTCTTTTTTTCAGCATGGAATAAACCTATTACTTGTTCCTTTTCTGTAAGATGGTGACTAAAAACCGCATTCTGCATTCTAAATCTGCTCTTACCCCAAAAATTCTAAAGCCATCCTCTTAGAGCAAAATGGCACATCTTTTAAAGAACAATGATAATCTGCTGAAATTCTATGCAAATCTCTCCTTTACTATGACTACACAGAAGATGAGTCACTTCTTGAAGAATGCTCTCTGTCCACAAGACACTTCTCTTGCTGATTTCTTTATTGTTCACAAGACCCAGTCATCTAAAACTGCTTTGCATATAGTACCTGGTACACCACATGGTGAAACATCGGCTGGCAATTCTTCATTCAAGTGAAAAAATAGGTAAACATAGGATAAGTGATATGATTTGAATAAAAGGTCTGGATTTGTGTAATAACAATATGGTATAAGATTAAGACAGGTGGGAAAAAAACTGCAGAGAACGTCTCCAGTTTTCCAAGAAAAGATTATAACATACCCTCTTTGGGCATGAATTTTAAATGGAATCTCCAGCACAAAAAATGGATTATGTAAATTTCGGAATTTTCTTTTTGTATATACACATTTTTTATGTGTTTGTTATAAAACCTACAGTAAAAGTTTGTGCATTGACCAGCCAATATGCACAAAAGTGCAAGACACAAAAAACAGTCTTATTTAGTGTCTTTGCTAACCACATTGTTACTGGCTATCCTGTGTGAGGGAAAGGAAATGAGATCTCGAAGGCAGCCAGCAGACTCTAATCATTACCTTATTTACACGGCTGTATAAGAAACCCCTTGGGGCAAAGTTAGTGACACTAAGCACTGAGTACAATAGTCACCTCATTGAACTTGTAATATCCTGGCACCTGCAAGCTACAGTAAGTGTAATATGTCAATGTAAATTGTATGAAGACAATTATTGTAATAATGAGGTTTTATGAAAAACATATTTTTCCACACCCTGAGCCAACACAAACTAGGTTTGAAGGCTGCATTGAAATGAGTTATAAACAGACCTACAATCCTTTTCTCCTTTGTTCTTTTTTAAGGATTTTATTTTGGTTTTGAAAATTTTATCAAAAACTACAAAAAATCCACAAACACAACAAAATATTATTTTTCTAACATGCACAAATGTATTTGTTGTCAGAAAGGTAGCTCTTTTGTGAATCTCCATAGTAAATAAGCACTTTGAGCGTGTTTAAGTCTTGATTTCTCACCATTTTCAAATCAGTTGATTCCTGAATCTTCTAATCCTTCCCAGTGTCCGATTACAACCCAGTCTGCCTTATAACTGTTTGTCTGACTGAAATCTAATTCTATTTAAAAAAAGAAGATTAAAATACCTAAGCTATACATTGGAGTAGATTAGAAGGTCTAATAATTCACTTCTCTTAATCTACTGTATGTTGAGAGTATTGTACTCTGGTTTAGAAATGGTTCCAATTGTTCAACCCAAGTTCATCAGACCCTTGCTGTCCCAGGTGAGAAAGCCAATCAGACTCTCCTAATTATGCTCATCTGTTGAAAAATCATCTATGAAAATAAATCAAAAGCTGAATATATAAAATGGGTCGAACAGCAAGAAGGAAACCCCGTTTTTGGATGCAATAATACCTTTTGTTGCGGCGATTTATGGTTGTTAAACCTCGGTTGTCAAAACTAAACTTTGACAACAAGATATGCTGAAGGGCAGAGCTATTTCCTTCTTCTTTCGCATCAGAATGGTAAGATCATTCAATCAAAAGAAATGAGATAAGCTTTAAAATTTGGAATCCAGAACACTTTAGCTTGAATGAAATTTACAGTACAATCCATTTAGGTCAGGATTATGCAGTCCGGTACATGGATAACATTCAAAGCTGGAGGATATTGTTACGTTCCTGGGAAAATACCATCACACAAAACCAACCAGCAACACCTAACACAAGCCTGCAATCGAATGAGATGGGGATCTACCTAGGCTTCCCCAGACCTTATTGATCACCAGACCACTGACATGTTATAAGGAGGAATAAAATGAGGGACATTTTCCACCTTATGTGGGTCAAGTAAATTAATTAGGGCTGTGCATAAAACAAATGCATAATCAATTGAAGTGCTTAGGGGACTGTTGCCTTTACAATTTGAGAGAATGGAGAAGGAGGGGGCATTTGAGGGTTTTCCTGACAACTTATGATAAAAATCCATCGGCTGGTGTAGAATGCAAGAATTCAGAGAAGGTTTAAATTAATTCTGAGAATTAATTGTGTGCGTGTTTTTTATTTTTTAAAAGAACCAATACAAACCTCTTTTAAACATACCACAGTATTGCTTCAACACATCTTATGTAAGAATTTAGAAATAAATAAATGGAGGTACATTTGAAGGAGAAAATATTATTCTAGAAACTTTGTACATGCATAGTACAGTATGCTACACTGCCAACTTGTCCAGCACCCCCAGGAGATATTGGCAAATAATCAGAATAATTGGAATAATCACCTGGTATAATCCTTTGATTCTTTAGGAATAGGTTTCTCTTTCGTACTCCTCAATCTGATCTTTCCAGACAGAGGCATCGATTACAGACAGTCTCTTTTGTAAAACTTAACCAGACTGCACAATCAGATTCTTTGACATTGGTCGTTTGTTACCTTCCCAAAGTCATGACCAGAAGCAATACTCCAATAATAGTACCAAATGCCCAGCATTTTTATTATTAGGCTCTGACCTTCTTCATCGTCTCTACTTATACTGCTCCCACTGTAAACTAAATCAGATAAACAGGATAATAGCTACCAATCCTTTGCCAGTGGAAGATATAGCCTATTGACTGCTGCTGAAACTAGAATTTAATTTAAGAAACATTACCTGCTATTTTTACTTTCACTCTGTTAATGTCAGAACATTATGATATTATTTAGACTCCAGATCTGCAGCTAGAATCCCCTTGACACAAAAATAAAGAACACCTACCTGATAAAGGACCTGCAGTCATCTAATCTGACCTTGTGTGCACTGAATTAATTTAGCGGGTGATAAGAAATTAATCTCACAATCCCTGTATACAAGCAAAGGGGGAGAGGTTTCCCTGAAAGATAAGCTGCGGGGAGCAGGAAGCTGAATGAAACGGAAGCAATTGCGTCACGTCGAAAATTAAGAGCATTTGGATTGGGCTTGCACTGTCCCCTTTCGGTTCTGAATATTTTGCCTTGGAGCACAATGCTACAAACTGCAAAAAAAGAAATATTCCCGTTTCCTCATACCGTGTTATTTTTTATATTTGCTGGACTGTATCGTAAAAATCCCCCCCCCCCCCCCCCCCCCCCCCCCCCACAAAATGCCTACAGTGAAAGCACCATTACATTAATTTAATGCTGCACTTCAAAAAGGTTTAAAAACCAGACAAAAGGTCATGAATACAGACGTGCTTACAATCCACAATGGAGCTGGAAAGGGCAGTGAGAGCTTTAGCTGATTAAGGCAAATTCACACACAAAGATTCCATTAACCCAGCTGGTCCAGCCTTGCAGATTCAGAACTGCTCAGGTGTCATACCTCAATCTCAGTCCTGGCAGGAGACGCATCGAAAAGATGGCAAAGTGCTCCAAAAGATCAAATTTGCTCAAAGCTGCCATATGTCACCACATTTTGCATTTGAAAGGCTTGGGTGCAGCTTGTTTTTCTGCCAGGCTGAAACAAGCTCACTAACGCCACATTTGTTTCACAGCGCAAAAGCAAGAGAAGTTCTATTGCTCCAAGGAGCCCAGAAGCTTCATTCTCATTCTCTTTCTTTAAGACATGAAGGACATCATGAGAAGGGACTGTACAATGGTACAATAACAACCTGACACTCACCGGCCACATAAATATTTCCCACACGTAAATATTTTTATTTTAGTGGATTTTTTATAATGGAGTTACTGCTGTATAATAAAGCCCACTTCACTCTCCTGGTATCAGAAAGCCTGAACAGTCCATCCTGATAACCCACATTAATGTTCTGTTTTATCCAGTCCACTGGTGTGTATTTGTCAAGAATCACAAGTTTGGAAAGAGGGTACAGCATTTGTTATACTGTATTAAGTGAATTGAAATCACCATTGTTTTTTTTTTCTTTCTGCTTCAAAAAAAGATGCTAATCACCCATTTCAGTGTAAACCCTTGAAACCCGAACTGTAACTGTGGCAGTTTTGTGTGTTTTGTGGATGCTGAGGTGATTCATTCATTCATTATTTCCATCCTGATATAAAGTCTGAGCCCTGTGTTAGTCAGCTTGGCATCTTAGAGAGAGAAGATCATTACAAGGGAAAGAACATTGACAGTCAATTTTTTTCCTTCCGACAATAATAACATGTGTCCATTTTCCTTCAGATTGGCTTCACTGGGGTGTCACAATTACAGAGCATGGGATAGATTTATGTGGTAAGGGAGATAAAAACCTTGACCTGATTGATTCAAGACTATTAAAATGTGGCTAGCCTGTTCCATTAGCAGAGCTCATTTGAGAATCAACTCTGAACTGCAAATTGACACTCTTACAGAAAAAACCAATTAAGTAGATTTTTTTGTGACTGCATTTCATTAAACTCTTTGTCCCTGTTAAGGCAGGATTGGGGACTGCTGGGATTCGAGCCACATCCTCTTAGAAGCTAATTATTTAATAGACTTGTCAGTAAAATTGAAGTGCCTTGCATTTCCAAATGGAAGTTCAGTGAGCTTTCTTTATGGACATTGAAGAATATAACTGGGTATGTAGTGAGCAAAGCGACAGAAATGCTAGAGTGCATATTGGACTGTTTTATTGATTGTGAAGACTGACCCTTAGTCTGTCATTAGCTGGTCACAGAAAGGCATCAAAAGGCAGCAGTGGCTTCTTTTCATTATTTCAGTCAACATCATGCACATACACTAGATCCTCAGACATAGCTGCCTACAGATCCATTAGTTATTTCACAGAATGAATGTGCAGAAATCTCCACATTGCCTCACAGGAGAGTTAACGCTGACTGGAGGAGCAATGCATCTGTCCACTGACTTCATTGCAAGCCTGCAGGCCCCTGGCAAGTCAAAGGAATCTCTGATGGGTGGAAAGCCGAGAGAATCTTGGCTGTCTAATCCCCACTCTGCCCAGCTGCACTCCAAATCAACCCACTGGTCACCACTGTCTGGGGGATTCCTGTTCCAGGGAAAGCATTTCTATAAACATTTCTATAAGTTCATACCCAGAGCATGTATTTACTGTTGTATTTTAGTTCAAGCCAAAGGTCTTCTTCAAGAACCTTAAAGCATCTGGGCTTGTTTAGGTATTTCCATGAGAATGTATTTTGCTTTTCAAAAATAATTTAAGCTTTTCAGGACTTCAGCTGCACTGGCTTAGGATGCTGTACTTTTTTGAGGGACCAGCTGGGCAAGAGCAAAACCACACATTTCTCACCCTGTCCTAAAGAGGCAGGAAGAGAACACTTGAGTCTGTTTTGCAATTTCATGCTGGAGTTCCTCAGAGGTTTCTTCCATAATTAAATTCCACTCCTGTTTAAAACAGTCACATTGACAGAGATTATTCAATGAATATTGAAAATTTGACTGGAAAGGTCGATAAGAGTCAGTCTTTGAACCAGCTTCTGGAGAGTGGCATCACAGTTTCGAATATGCTTTGAACCCCCATGAACCTTTGAACCTCAGTGAAAAGAATCAATTGAAAGCTAGAAAAGACGTTTTTCATTGAATATTTATTGGACTAGGTTACATACTTAATATGGTTAGTAACTGTATTCAGAGTAGCCAGAAGAGATGAGGAAGAACTTTCTATTAATGGGAAATATTTGTTCAGTGAAATCTGATCTACAAACCTGTGTAATACCAATCACTCTCCGTCCAGTTTTCCCACAAGTTTATCCTTCTTGCTATAAAAATCACCTTTCTGCAAGAGCTTCGCTATCAGGCTCTGCACATGTGAAGCACAATTTACTGTGTGCACTAAATTTACAAAGGTGTAAAAGGCTCTTCCAAACACAATGACAATAGAGAGAGGTCAGGTTACAGCACTTTAAGTTTAATGTTCTCCGCATTACTGAAGATACAAAAAACTGCAGCATACAGTATATTCAACTGTGTTACCAAGACCACTAAATCATGGCATCATGCAACCCTGAACTAATTTGCATCATGTGCATTTTATGCTTATTCTCCGCATTTTGGATTACTATAACCAGCCACTTAATACCAATTAAACTGGCAGTCCAGGAACATTTTCTTTAGCTTCTCTGTTGTCCATAGCATGGTTGATGTTTTCCCTGGAATAATACATAAGTTTCAAAACTATAAAATGATTCATATTGTAGTGTCAAACAAAAGTTCAGGTGTCTGTAAAGCAGAAGTCTCATTATTCATACTGTATGCATATGGAAGTCCGGCTTGTGACCACCAGACTTAAAAAATAAGTAGCTAAAGATGGTCCTTTATACCTTTAAACACAAAGAGTTACTATGACACATTCTAAGCAAATGATAAGACAGCAACACCTGCCAATTAATTATATCTAAGTTGCAGACTAGTTAACAGTTCGTTTCATGTTCCGGGCGTATAGCCAGCTTACCAAATACATGCCCCTTATCTTATTGACCAAGGACAGGCAGCATCTTTGCATATATTTGAGCCTACTTCAAGCCACTAGACTGCAAGGTTTGCAAAAACATGCAAAAAAAAGAAAATGATATTATTATCTCACTTCCCGGGCATCTCTCTTATCTTCTTCCATATAATTCACATATAATAAATTCATAATTACTATGTTAATATATTCATGTATATTCATATAATTAAATATAATTCATATAATTAAAATACAATTAAAATTATATTAATACAAGAGCAAGGCATTTTAGGACTGCCTTTTTTGCTTCTCCCATGACATAAAATGGCTCTTGCGTTGCTCTTGTGTGGGACTTCTAAAGAAACACACTGCGATCTGCAGGGCATGCAGACCACAACTCACCAGCCACAGGAAGAGAAACGATTGTTAGGGTCTAGCTTCTTTTTCAGATTGTGGGGAGAGACTATTCCCATCCTGAGCCACCTCCACAGGCTTATTTCTAGTATAGTGGTACATTTCCAGTGGGAGCTACTGAGACTTTAAAATCTCACATGCTGGAAGAACTGTTTTGAAAACTGGGATTGGAACACCGAATTAAAAAAGCCAACAAAAGATCAACTCGATCTTCTTAGTGTCCCTTGTCCCTTTATAGGTGTGAAAAACATTGATATCAGTACAGCCTTTTTGTTGAGGACTGAGAAACAACTGACAGCTCAGTCTGATCTGTAGGTGGGTGTAACTGAGACTTTTTACTTTCTTTTCCATACCAGCCTAAACTACTGTTGCCAAACTCTTCATACGATCTGACCCTTTTTTTTTAAGAGGTGGCATGTCCTTTTTGATTTCTCTTTAATGCACATTTATTTTAATTTACACTTCTCAGAAATAATTCTGATAAATAGTCCATATTATCGCCAATTAATAATGATTCAATGTTTGGAACAAACCAATTGTAAAAACAATGCATCCCAACAAAAGTACATCAAAATACAGAAATACACCAGGATACCTTCTGAGACGAGAGAAAGTCCCACAGGAACAGGGCTGAAGACTCTTTCTGTTTTCTGTTATTCTTAATAAAAACTCTGCTAGGAAAGATCATTGTATTTTTTCTCTAATTCAATGTGACTTGAAAGTGACATTACTGTGAAGTGCTTATGTATGGTTTAATACAGTTAGGAAACGTGTTACATAAGTGTATCGTTCACTCATTAAACCTGTCCTTGACATAATAAGGGATATGTAAATCCAGCACCCATTTTGAGTGCGCCGCTGACCATGCATGTATGGTTTCCAGTAAGTTTGCCCTGCTTGTAGTCTAAATATAAAACAGCACAGTATTACATTCCCCATACAGCATTGTATGAAATATCCTCGCTTTTTTCGGGGTGCGGGGATCGGGTGTGATTAATCTCAGAGTGACATTCTGCACAGAGTGAGGAGACAGGGTGGCAGCAGTTTATTTCTTCATTTGTCTTTAAGCTTATTCTCTTCAGAATGAAGGCACGATTTACTGCTCATCGGTCCAACCTGCCTCCGTGCAAAATGACCTTCATGGTGTCCACAACCAAACACTCCAGAGAGTCTGACACCGATGAGTGCTTGTGTGGTCCTGTCTTGACAAGGGAGAAAAAGAAAAGGAGAGTGGGCTGAATCTAGGAATCAGTCTTGTGTTATGAAGTGCGAAGCACAATAAAAGGGTACTTTTGGAAGGTATTGTCATTGCACACCTCATATAAATCAATTTCTCCGAATTGGTACCTGAAATAGAAAAAAGATGATATGACTGAACAGTGAATGCCAAGGCAAGTCACAGGAGGAAAAGAATGAGCCTTTCAAATTGGAGAAGTAAATGTGACAACATGCAATGGACAAATACAATCATGAAAGTGCAGTATCTTGACACATCCTGTGCAAAACAATTTCAGCCACAACACTACAGAGGAGTGTGTATACATCTGCAGTATATAGCATGTGGTTCTTTTAACCTAAATGGAGATTGCAATACATTAGAGCAAAATATCCCCCTGTGAACACCCAAATTCAGACACAGTAGCTGCTTTGTCATAACAGCTCTGGCAGTTGCTTCATACCTGAAAGCTGTTTTGTTTCTCGGTCACGCTATGTCCTTCTCTCTGTTACCCAGTGTTTACCAGCCCATGCAATCAAAACCCATTAATTGCACTGCCAATGTCCTTGCCACGCAGTTTTTGGAAAAAAAAGTGACAGGAGTTTCAAGGTAGCCCAGACAAGGTGCCACAGTGAATGAGGGAGTTAATCTTTCGTGACATCTGCAAGAAAAAGTCTCTGAAGAGTGATGATGAGGACTGTCAGAATTTGTATCGAGCTAATGGCTCAGTTTCTGTTCCCAGTGAGACTGTGATGCTGCTACTGCTGCTGCTGATTTTTGCTTGTCAAACAGAATAAAAATACAGCAATAACCATAATAAAATGTCATTCTTTAAACAGGTGAAAGTATTGAAATATCATCTTGAGAGTCCTTCTACTTATCTAGTAACAGTGACTTTCAAATGTATTCACAATCATTGAATACTCACATACCATTCTCTTTCAATCATGTCCCATTTTGCTGAATTCCAAATAATGTGTACACATTGTCCTGAGAGTGAGTATTATAACGTAATTATTACTATGAATAAAGTAAAACGGGAAAGCTCAAAATGGACATTTTTTAGCTGAAAGTTGGTTATGTTAGTACAAACTGCAAGGAAAAATCAAAAGGTACTTTCGTGTCTCTCACTTTTGGAATACTCCCTGTTACACTGTGCAGAATTTGCACAGTTGTGACATGGTTTCTGAGCTCAGAGAGCTAGGGCTGGAAAGCACATTCATAGGAAATGAGAAATAAAACTCCACCCATTCATTTGTTATGATCTCTATCTCCTCTCTGACACTGGCATCATTTAATGATGGACTTTTCGCAAGCTGCACTGTCTGAGCAGTTCACTGTATCTTCCCTTGTGTCTTGTAATCTAAATATTTTTATTAACATTTATGCTAATTATGTATCAGAAGGTGCCTGTTGACTGACAGTAAAGAATAGCATACTTGTAAAGCCAAGGATTAACTGTGAACAACTAGGGAAAGTGCTAATTACACCTTGCGTTACATGGAACTTTGCTGCAAGGAACTTTGTTTTGTTACATAATATTACAATATAAATTCACAGGACATTAATCCGCTGTTGCTATCAAAATGTACTCGAACATTTGGTGTGGAGTCAGCGAATTGAGGGTAGTCACAGATGTTCTAAAAACATGAACAAAAGGATTGTGCAAACTGTTGTTTGTTTACTTGAAGTGCTCTGTGTTTAAAGTTCCTGCTACTGTTCAAAAATTATTTAGCAACACTGACAAGGTATAATGCACAAGTCACTCTGATACAAAGACTCACCTCCTACAGTATATAATGGCTGCCTAGTGAAATACCCTTCGCTCCAGCCCAGATCCTGTTTGATGGACAGGTAGCTTCTGTTTGAACTAGGAATGAGACACGTTCTGTAACACAGACATAAAATGGAGGTACAAACAGGTAATGGAAGACTTAGGTCACGGTCACAAAACGAGAAATACATACAACGTACAGTATTCATTTATTTACGGTAATTGTACCTAGAAACGTTTTAATATTATGTGGTCTGAATTAAATGTAAGTAAGCTGCCCACACTCTCAAGCAACAAAATGCAGAGCACAATATACAAAAACATTACAATAACAGAGCCAGAAAAACAGTGTGAGACAAAGAGTGAGACAGTGAACCAAGATCAAATCAACTGCATTATGTGAAGTGGTGATCTCAATTACCTCTCTTGATAATTGAAGTGGCACTAAACAAAAACATTGTGAATATTCATTAAAACCTAAAGTGATGAGACAAGATGAATGCCAGAAGTTTGCTCTTAAATTTTGTTTTAGTTTTCTAAAAGATTCTGAAATCTCAGCCAATGGCTCTCAGCCATGTGCAATCAGACAGCTCTGTGTTTCTGGACTTTTCATCAGAATGCCCAAGAAACTCTCAAGCTGTAAAGGACACTTGCACACGATTGCTTTGCCTTTGGAACAACATTTTAGTATTTACATTGATTTTTTTGGCAGCCTAGATCTCCTGGGCATTTTGTTTTCCATTACCATCAGTGACAATAATCCAAACTTTTATCTTTCCTCTCCATTCCCTTGGAAAGACAGCACCACAAGAACAGCTTAATGACTTAATGTGCATGTCTGCCCTATGGAATCTGACATCTGTTTGGCTTCATCACTTCAAAGGTATGTTGTTTGTCAATACAATGTTGCTCTGGTCATTCTCCCAGTTTGGCAGAGAACCACGACCTTTGCCCAAACAATGACATTATACCCACTCTGTTGCAGCAAGGCAGAGCTCAGGTGTAACCACAGTGGTTTGGGGGTAACACTCTGCCCCAATGAGTAAGAGGTGGAGATAACCCACTAGAACAAAGAGGAAGAGCAGAGTAAATCCCCTTCTTTCAGCCACGGTGGGGAGAAATGTGGGAGTACTACAAGGAAATGAAAATAGATTGGTTTTCTTTCTTTGTTAATAGTGGTGAAGGCATATGCCACAAATAAGCTGTTAAGTCTTTTCTCAGCTTGTTTTTTTCTTGTCTTTAAAAATCAAAGACCAACATATCCAAGCCATCAAAGGGCCACAGTTAAACAAGTGGCCTTTTTAAAAAAGAAGGTAGGAAACAGTCAATTTGCTGTACCAGGTCAATTTAAGAAATTAGTGTAAGATCTCTATTAAAAAATCCCAGTTCCCAGCAGGGTCTGGGTTTAGTCTATAGCACTCCCATTAGGGTCTGATATTACAGAATGTGCTTCCTGGGAGTGGATGGAGAGAAGATGAAGCCCTGTTGCTTTGACAAGAGGCCCTGGATCTCTTCAATGCTCTGCAGTGCATCCCTTCTTCTGTCTCTCTGCTGATGAAAGTGGTCTCTCCGCAAAGCAGCTTGCATGAAAACTGACTGAAGCACTATTCAACTCCCACTTTCAAACCACTTACATCAGAAGCATCCCATCATTCCCACCTGTGCTGACTGGAATCAAGGACACTCTGCACGTAGCAAACCAGCCCCTCGGACCTCTGCACTTTGGCAGTGCAACTTAAAAAAACCCAGTTGTGCCAACTGCCCAAAACTACAAGTGACCAAATACAGTACGTACAGTACCAGCATGTGTCTTGATGTTCCCCCGCTGAGAGCTGTTCTAGAGATAGGGATGTGGAAGCAAGTGCTGTTGTTCATTATTATCTTAACAATCATAGAGATTTTTTTATTAGTTTCAGCTGGTTTGATGGCAGCTTGCTGTCCTCACTGAATTATACACTAAGAGCCGCCTCTGAAAAGAGTTCTCAGGGCTGAATGTCAGGAAATGAGATGTAGGGGCTGGTTTTCTGAAGCAGACATCACTTGATCTTTACAGTGAGACATCTATGGGCTTCAGAGACCCGAGTAGCGGCACTTTTGTTTGGTTGTAGTTTGTACTACAGAGGAATGTTTGCAGAAGTGTTTTCCAGAAACTGGTTTTGCTGGAGTCGGACCAGAGGGAAATTAATATCAACCATAAGGATACAATAGCTAAGAAACAGATCACTCAAAAGAGGAAAAAAACAATAAACAGGAGACTTTGTTAAAAAAATAAGCTAAAATTACTGACCTCTTGAAAGTTTTGGTTACTTAAGAAGTACTGAATATACAGTAAAATATACATAAAATATAAAAACCTTTCTCTTCTAAAATGTACAAGGTACAGTACTATAGTGGAGAGAGCATATCCTTGTGTTCTGTTCATAATCTGTTATTTTTTCCTGTATTTTACAGGGACAACACTTCTTTCTTTTTCTATAGCTGATTACTAGAAAAGACTAACAATATTTAAAAGCTGGAAATACCTTTGCGGTCCTCGTCAGTATAATTGGAACAACATTAGCATTGCTCACAATAATCACAATGTAGGCTTATATTACATTAGCATGCAACTGCCAGTCCTCTTCATCCTATCTGAGGGTTGTCACTTCAGAATTGTCTAATCCTTCAAAACTGAGACAACAGACATATTCAGAACATATGCCTTTTGTGATATTTAAATATCCCTTTTTTAGTTCATATAGATTTGAGGTGCAGAAGCACTTCAGATTTTTAATATTTTTATAACCAATACAGGATTTATTAGAAGTGTTATTTTACACAAATCCTTATATTGAGTAAACATGTTTTACATATTTAAAAAAAATGCTGATACTCTTATTTTAGTTAGTTGCCTGCTCTCTGGCTGTGTTGACATTTCTGCCATGCAGTTTACAGTAATTCAGATAAAGGGGAATATTAGTATTTGGGGGAAATTCAACAAAATTTACTTAAGTACATATACACCCTTCTGTAACCTGTCCTGGCAATGCCCACCCTATTGTGCCAACTCTCTGCCATTGAATCTTCAACTATGGTGTTTTAGTCATTGTAAAAACAAGACTAAGCACATTTAATTAAGGATAAAATAAGGATCTAAACCTTTAGATTTTGAAGTCATTTTAAAGTTGTTAATTTTCAATTGAATTTCAGAGGAATTAAAATTGAAAAGTGTGATGAAAAGTAAATACAATCCATTTTGGATTTGGTAGAAATACAAATGTAGCAGACAATGAGCAATGACAATTCCTTGAAGGAAGGTGTATGTTAATTTGACATAATTTGCATAAGTACAGCACTGGTATTTACTGTAGCTTTGTCTAAAGGGGAAAATTGTTTTACTGTTTGAACGGAACTTTTACCTCATATTCCCTTTCTTTCTTACCTGCAGGGTCACAAGAATATTTGGGCGAAATTGATTTGTTTAACAAAGACTCGTTTCAGGTTCATTGGATTAGTTCAGAAAATTTCTGGTGAAGCTGGCAAAGTAACAAGATGTGAGCACTTCAATCAATAACAGGTCAATAAAGGCAGTGGAGGCTGAGAAAATATATGTGCTTGAAAACAAAAACAATACACCCTTGTGTAATTTAAAGAGGAACCGTGGTGTTTTTTGTTGTACATTTATTTTAATTTCTTAAATTTGTTGGGAAAAAAAATTAGACTGGGCACTAATATATCGGTGCACAAAAGAAATGCAAAACTCAGGTGTAATTCAAGCAAATATTTTAAGCATGGATATAAAACCTAATCATAGCAAATGTGAGCCAAAATATAGATCAAGAGTCATTTATTGTATGAAATACGATGGGTTTGGCAACTTAGTCCCACAGAACTTCTAATTCTTACAAGAAAAAGCTGGCCATGACAGACAGTGGCATTGTGTGAAACAGTGGAACAGTTTTTGTTCAGCTTGCATGAGCAGAAAAACTGTGGGCTCAAGGACTTTATGTATTGTATATTGTCAATGTTGTGCAGTGGTCAGCATTGCTGTCTCGCAAGGCCCTTAACCCCAACTGCTTCAGGGGTGCTGTATAAATGGCTGACCCTGTGCTCTGACCCCAAGCTTCTCTCCCTGTCTGTGTATCTGTGTGTCTCATGGAGAGCAAGTTGGGGTATGCGAAAAAAATCCTAATAAAAGAAATCATATATGGCCAATAAAGTGATCTTATCTTACAGCACTGGCTCCCTTTGTTCCATTCCTGGGGTGCTCTCTGCATGGAGTTTGTACAGTTTCCTCCCACAGTTCAAAAACATACTGGTAGGTTAATTGGCTACTGGTAGGTTAACTGGAAAACTGGCCCTGCTGTGTGTGTGTGTGCCCTGTGATGAATTAGCATCCCTTCCAGAGTGTTCCCACCCTTGTGTCCATTGCTTGCCAGGACATGATCCTGCCAGACAGACTGGATAAAACAGTTAGAAAATGGATGGATGTATATTGTCAAGCGTAGGCGTCACTCAGTCTGCCCCAAAGGAATTGTTGTATTAACAGAGATTCCCTCTTACAAACACAACATAATGGTCATCATGCCACCTTTGCACGCACAATACCTTCCATCATGGCTATCAATGGTAAACCATCGGTGAGTAAAATACTCCAGTCTCTCTGCCACCACTTCAGATTCTATCGGCCCACAGGAGGCTGATTCTGTCTCCTAGCTGTCTGTTAGTTGCAGGTCACCATGATTCTCCTGATGTGGGGGTTCTGTTGTCTTGATTTTCTTGTGAAGCAACTGCTGTCTGAAAACATTTTACGTAATTATTCGTATCCCAAGATCCTTAATTTTGGCCATTTCATCTCTATTCAAATACCAAACACTGAGCAACTATGGAATAAAATGGCTTGAGTTGAATTCAATGTGATCCTAAGGCACAACTTGAAACTATCCTATTTAAAATAGTATCTTTAATACCAATAAGCTACTGAAGTACAGTAAAGACACTCTAGTTCTACTGTGCATTGCTGTTGAAATATATCAGTTGGAGTCACTTTTTATAGTTACTTGTTTTTTTCCACATTCATTTCATATTCAATTGCTTACATTTTTAGCTTAGTGCACTATTGAGTCATCATAAAAGCTAATACCAGTTTAAATATTAGTTAGTGCCCTAAACAACGTCTAATGACCACATTAAGATTAAATAGCTGTCTGAAATCACACCTGCTGAAGGATTGCATTTCAGGACCGCTGCGCTATAAACCCACCTTTCTCAGCAGTGGCACATGAGGCTTGATTCAGCTGGCTGTCAGAGGCACCCTCCAGGAGCCAGATCCGCTGTACCAAAATAGCAGTCCGCTGGGTATTGAAGTTCTCAAACAGATGTGTACTACAGTCCGAGTGGGTTCACAGCAGAGGGGTTCCCAAAAGCAAAGTTAATTTTTTCTTTCCCAGAGAGTATGCAAAATCCACACACACACATGGAGATTAGCTCTCTGCCTTTATTGTACTGTATATAATTATGTATCCATACATCCATTTTCTAACAACCTTTTCCAATTAGGGGTTGCTGGGGAGTCAGAGCCTCTTTTGGCATGGTGCACCCTGGATGGGACACACATCACAGGGCCAACAGACACAGACACTCACACCAGGGCCAATTCCTAGAAGTCAACCAACCTCCCAGTATGACCTTGGATACTGGGAGGAAAGTAGGGCGCCTGGAGGAAACCCACGCAAACACAGGGAGAACATGCAAACTCCACTAGGATAACACCTCAGGAATTGAACCCAGGGCCCCAGTGCTAACAATGTTAACCACAGGAACACCCCTGTTAAATTATGTATTTCTTTTAAAATTTGTCTACCCTAAAATCAGGCAAGTCACTTCCAGAAAAAGAGTCAAGACAGAAAAAAGTTTAGAACCCCCCCTAGAGAATGATATATCATTAACAACCTCTAAGTGTTGATGCGCTCAGATTGATGGGTAAGGGGGAAAAATATATTTGATCGGTACTGTTCAACTTTCAAAGCTCAGTGTACAATTACAGACTCACTTTGATCCAAAGAAAAATAGAAACAAAAAACAGTTTTGCCATTCAAGGCAGCCTTTTCAATTCATGATTTCTTAAGCTATCCCCCACTGTGACTAAGAGATGGCCTTCATTGGAAACATTTATTCTTAGGCTAAACAATTTCACATTAATGGATTATGCACTTGCATCTAATGAAACAAAAGCTGTGAGTATTACCTATAAGCATTATAAACACATGAATTTAAAGTTGCATATGATTAGGTTTTTCATCATGAAAATAAATCTGTTTATCACAGTAGAAAATGTTCTCAACAAAAATAATGTTGCTATGAGATAATGCTGTATTCCACTAAGAGAACACCGTGTTCCCAATGCCATTTTCCACCCTTTAAGGATTCTACATTGATAAGCAAATACACACAACTTTAATAAAAGGATAATTGAATCTAGAGTACTTTTGGGGTGAGGAGAATAAGAAAAGGCCTTGTGAATTGTATTAGAATCTAGTTACATTTTTACACTGGTTACTAAGGGAAAAAAAAACCAACAAATTCACTTTTTCTTCGTTATTGTATGGGTCTCAGAACTATGAAAAGATATAGGAACATATTCTCATGAATATTAAAGAAATGAGAAGCAGCAGAGCAAAAAGTTTCTGTAGTCAGTCAAATGAACTAAACCCTGACAACAACATGACCATCTCTTGCTTAATGTTAGTGAAGACACCAGCAGATATGAGCAAAAATGCCAATTGTCACCCATGTTCGGGGAAAAAAATAGGTTTTTTACATTAGTATATAATTTTGAGAACAGGACACTAAATATCCCAATGAAAGTAGATTGCAGACAACTTAAGAACTACTATGAACAACCCTGTGACAGGACACCTCCTGGATTTTGTGCCAGTACTCTGCTGCATCTACAACTATTCAAAGAGGATTTTTTTCAATGCTTTTCTTTTAAAAAAGGAATGTTTTCTCAGTATGTGTTATTTCAAATGATATGTCCAAAAACAAGTCCTCCCAAATGACCTACAACTGTGCCGCCTTACATACAACAAACAAATATACTCCATTACTCGTTTGTGTCTCTGATTACCTGCTGATACAGCCACGTATTTACATCAAGTGTATTAGAGCAGCATAAAAATCAGGTCTCCATCAAGCACATTTTCTTTTAAATGTTTCATTTGCAAATCTAGCCAGATTCCAGCATCTACCGGATTTCAGTGTTTCTCTTGAAACAAGTATGACATTTTCTACACATTAGGGTGGAAATCTAGCAACACATCGTGAGCAGGGGAAAAAGAAATGACATGATCTGAGGTGGAGAGTATTGGCTTATTCTTTAGTTTTCATTTAATAATCCCATTACAGGGAGTCAGGCTCCAGTGACCATCAGCTGTTGAAATAATTTCAACTATAAGATAACATTCATGTTCAAAAAATGAACTCTATTTCAGGGTGTTAATTGCTGTCAGTTTAAATCTATGCTGTGTAGTTTTACCGTTACAATTCTTCTGCCATTGATGGCGACATGGCACTGTTCTTTTTTAAGTGGTTGCTGTTTCTAGAGTTGGAAGACCTGCCAAGTCGCCAGTAAAGTCTTAGTAAGCAATTTCACAGAGCCACACAGACAGAGCCACAGCAGAGTAACGGCAAATGATCTGCCTTTCTAGCCCATTTTCAGAGTGCGATAGTGAACAAATATATTTGTGCTGGCAGATTTTGGGTACTGTACAAATGGTAAATTGGCATCATTTTGATTAATAGATCATTAATGAATGACAGCTCATTAGTAATAAAGTTGATTGGGCTCAGGTGATTTAATCTGGGTAACGTGAAGCCTGGAGAAAATCATAAAAGAACCCTGGTTGCTCCAGTTATCAAAAGAACAACAAATTCATACCATTGGCGTTTCTTAATTTTACTCTAATCTGCAAACAGGTGAGCTAGTTCCAGAAAGGGAGTATATACAGTAAGACGGCAAAGGTTTAGAACCCCTAGAGAAAGATAATGACACTAGCTGGACACACCAGCGGTAGAGCAAAGTCCTCTTTAGTACTGAATCAAGATTTAGTGTAGGCTGCTTGTTGGGTGTTGGCAAGCATGGAGCAGATGTGCAAAATGATACACTAATGATCGACTGTAACGAACCTATTGCTGGAGAGGTCAGAGTGTGTTGCTCTGGGAAGGGGTATCTAATTGCTACAGGGTAGCACTTGTAGTGATTGATGGCAGCCTGACCATAGGGGGGGCTACACTTCTCAAGCGCTGGAAGATTAACATTAACATTAAAGTAGCATTCTAGCAGGACAACACGTCCTCATGCTGCTCGTACAATGTTTTCATGCAAGCTGAAGAACGCAAACGTCATGCCATGGATGCCCAACCATTTAGACGTCTGAGAGATGATCTGGGACAATCCGTGCCATCTAAAGCTCAGAGAAAACTGAACAGGCACACACATATCCAAGAAGTATGACAGACATTTGACAGAATCCCACAAGACAACATCAGTAAATGCCTACATCACAGATATTCAACTCAATAAAATATTATATGTTTCTACCCCCCCAAATTGATGCAGTTGTAAAAAGGTTTTTTATACTGTTGAAGGGAAAAAAAACACTTAAAATTATATAGTACTTTTTAAATTAGAAATGGCTTTGGTTTGCCTTTTTGGTAAAGGTATATAAATATACTGAAAATATATTTATATATAATTTTGTATCCAAAATAAGGTACTGACAGTACCTTTTCGTAGAGTGCTCAAATTTAAGTAGAATTAGAAACATTAACTCCCAATAAACTCATGCCAAAGTAAACTTCAAAGCAGAAGATATCTGGAGCTAAATGCAACAAACAAATGTTGGCGACACATACCCAAAACCATACAAAGGCAAGTCCCCCGTTCTTAAATTCAGACACTTACTGAGACTAGGAGGAACAGATAATGTAGAAATTGAGACAGGAGTGAATAGCTGTTTAGAAGGTTTCTTTTAATCAACAGATGGCCTCAATTCACTTGACACAAGTGAAAATCAAATTCTAATTTTAAAAGCAACGGACACACAGGCTTGTTGGAATGAACTGTTGTCTTGGAACTCTTCTTCAGAAATCAAGACTACCAACGAGTGCAATTATGTGTTAAGTAAAGAAAACAAATACATATATAAAAATATGAGAACCCCAAAGGGCATGGCATTCCATGTACAACTGTAGGTGTTAAATATTCTTTTTCACAGCCCAAACCAAAAGCCTTTGAAAATCTCTGAAATCAGAAAAATCAGGTTTTGAAATGAACAAAAACACTTTATAGACTCACTGCTTTGTTCAAATTAATATAGCCTTTAACTTGCTACTTTTCCAAAAATAATATCACAATGTTAAAAAAAAAATCCTTACTGTTTAAGAGAAAAGGTTAATTCTTAATTTATACTTCTGACTCTACTGCCAGGAACTCTGTTGCTATATCTACAACTTTTTCACACTGGGCTAGTCCATAATGAATCTTGTAGTAAAGATTAAAATGGATTAGACTGTTATGCAACTGAATTTTTAACAGACTATCCTGACTGTGCAGTAGTAATCCAAAACAACTGGATTTTCTTTTACCCATTATAAAGAACCTTTTTTCAAGATCAGGCAGATTTCAGTAAAGCTTGACACGAACATGAGATTTGATTATTCTGGAAGATGTGATCAGCACAATAACCTTGCTCGCTTCGGAAAAGGAGAAAAACTGTTACGAGTTTTAAAGCGTGTGTCTGAGACATTTTGGGTTACAATGTCAAAGCAAAATTAAAAATTAAAGAAACCATTTAGGAAAAAAGTTAAAAAAATAGTAATGAACAAAAATAAAATCTAAGGGTTTCAATTTTCTCAAGTCCTTCTTAAAAATAATACCTTTAGCACTCTGAAAATAATTAAATGCAAAGTGCATAGCATTCCATTTTAAGTGTAAAGATCAACTAAAATAATATGGTACCTCTCCAGAGTCCTCCATCACTATGTCACACTACATCCTGAATACCTTTCTAATCTATTTTTACAGCCTTTTTTAGCTATAACTTGTTCAGCACTATTTGCTGTGACCATTTGCTGTGACCTACAAGACCCTGTAATTGATTTTTCAACATGCTTGATGATGTAACTAAATGAATACCAAAACAAAGACACTCATGAAGAAACCCATCATAAAAAACTCCCCTGAATTGACAATGCAGTAAAACCAGCTTTTCATGTGCTTAATAGAAGATAAAACACACAAAAATATTAGCCTAAGGAACAGAGACGCTTTATTTGGAAGGCTTCTTAAATATTTCCTTATACAAACAGCTTGAATATGGGGATGGCTAGTACTTGCGACTTACTATACCATCCGTAGCATACCCTTAAGATGAATGAAAGAGGAAAAGAAAATCCTGCCAAAGATCCCCAATGTTCATGTATACTTACACGGAATTTAAAATCAATTATCTTGTTCTGTGCACTTCAGTTAATGAGGTTTTTCAATGTGTTTGTCACAAGATACAAAGGAAAGTGCATCTTACAAAGAATAATGGGACAATACAGCTTGAGAGCTGTAACCTTTTTCTTTTCTAACACATTTTTATTTGAGCAACAGGCTCTGTTTTTTGTCCTCAATCTATATAACACACTTCGTCTTCCCACTTTAAGTCTTTTTGTATTTTTGTTACTCCAACAGGGAAAATGATTTCTAATAGGGTCAGTGGTGGGGATACCTTGAAGACCCCATTTACTTTTCCTTAGAGAGGCATCCGGTTTAAAATCTTCACATGTTGGTGCTCATTCGTGTTTGGCTGTTGGCAGGTGTGAGTTCGCCTTGGCTACCTTCTCTTGGAGGGGACTGCAAAAGAAAAATCAATTCCACCAAAAATTGTGAAAGCGAAAGAAAAAAACTAAAAATCTGAATGATTGCAATACAGATTATGGTAGTGAATTAGTAAATCTAGAATCTTAAAAGGCAAAATAAGTTTCACAACAGTTTTAACACATTCTCATTTCCTGTCCAAAGCACACATAAATGATCTGTTGCTAAGGCTTTTACATTAAGCCTTTACATGGAGCCTTTTAAGGTACTGAATTTAGTGTTAATTTGTTTCAAAAAGAATCTCTTTCAATGACTGAAGCAAGCTTAAGTTAAGTTCTTGATAAATGAGACCGCTTAATTACCTTAAATATCATGCAATGCATTTATTAAAACTGGCATATGGAAACAAAACTTTTACATTGATAGTAGCCCCGATGGCCCATGAGAAAATTGTACAAAATGCAAGCAGATTGGAAGCAAGTAAACTTTACCCTGGGGACCCTGTTACCTTGACGTGAATCTGATTACGCAGCACAGCAGCCCGCAGGATCATGGCTTTTGCTCGTCTCTGGAATTCTTTTCCCATCTGTAGAGACTTTTCAAAAGTTGTGCTTCTCTGGTCCACATCCCTTGCATACAGAATCTATAAAAAATAAAATGTAATTTTCTTCTCTGTAATTCTATTCAAGAGGTCCCTGCACAGGTTTATCTTCAGAATGCTCCTAAAATCCAACTGCTCAATCTTAAAATCCCTTTACCTAAAATCAATATATCTAACTATAAATCCTCATCCTCCATTTGCCTTTTTACTGCTTTCCCATATTGCTAAAAGATTAAAATGACACAGCAACATAAATCATGCGTCTTTTTCAAAGGTGGCTTCTTCAATATCAGTGTTTCCCATTTTAAACCTATAGTTTGTTTTTGCTACCTGTGTGAAAATACTCTGCACTTCTCAAACCTAACAGGCATTGGCCTGGTTTTGAATCTTATCTAAAACCTTCTGAATTTCCTTTGCAGCTTCTTCAATGTATGCTAATCTTTCTATTTTTGCATTGTCTGCAAACATCATTAGTTTACAAATTTTGTCTTGCACATCAAGAGCTCATAAACATATGACACTTTCAAAAATACTACAATACCATGTTACAAAACAACATTTAACAACATCGCTCAATCAGAAATCAATCCCATACCTTAAGACTAAAAACTATGGAAGCCCGTTTCCGCCAGGGAGTAAAAAAAAAAGCGCTATGGTATTTCAGAATTGCAATTTAGCAACTCAGAATTGCGACTTAGCAACTCAGAATTGCGACTTCGAAATAGCCCATATTTCATTGTCTGTCCTTTTGTTATTGTAACGGATTCAGGTTCTAGGGCTTGTGCCCTCACCACTCCCACCCTAGTTCGTGCCTCAGTGCATGGGCTCGAACCCAGGTCTTGCCACCTGAGCTAAAGAACACCTTATTTTTTAAGTAAACAATGGAAATACGTAAAAAGTATGTTTCAGCTTTTATAATTGTGAATTCCTCTGGATGTGAAGTGCCTATTTCTGTATCTTATTTCATATTCTGTCTCCGTAAATAAAAACTAATTTAAAAAGCCCACCTTGACAAGACCTGGGTTCGATGAAATATGGGCTATTTTGAAGTTGCAAATGTGAGATATAAAGTCGGAATTCTGTGTTACTAAGTCGGAATTCTGAGTTACTAAGTCGGAATCCAGATGATTGATATAAATGAGAAAGAGCAGTGATCCCCACTGTGGTATTATACATCAGCTGTGACTTTAGACACAACCTATAAGG
This sequence comes from Lepisosteus platostomus, assembly GCF_059453375.1. Lineage (NCBI taxonomy): Eukaryota > Metazoa > Chordata > Actinopteri > Semionotiformes > Lepisosteidae > Lepisosteus > Lepisosteus platostomus. The sequence continues at coordinate 41,039,416 of NC_142621.1, forward strand.
AAAAAGGACCCACAAACATCTGTCCTCATTGAAACTTTGTATCTCTAACAGCCAAGCATATACCAGTTAAATGTCACAGTCATAACTCCTGCAATATATAATAATTTGAATCTGTTTTACATACAGTTCTGAATGTTTGTATTTTCAATAACTGACATTCTGGATTTACATAGGAACTATTTATTTTTAAGCAAGCTGTTAGGAGCAATTAATCTGAATTAGGAAATATGAAATTGGCCTTCCCCATTGAAATGCAAGCCATGTAGGTTTGGATTAAAAATAACTGCTCCCTTTAGCCCTGTCTCTACTGATCTGCACTTCGAACTCCTCAGGACAGAAGATTTGAGAGTGCGTGATACAGAGCGAGCCCCCTGCCTTGCTATGAGAGTCGATCCTTGCATTGATTAAGCCCTCCAGAATCAGTTGTGTCAGTTCATCCTCCAGAGCCGCCACTGTGGTGTTGAAGGCGATCGCCATCTTGTTCATATCTGCTGACACATAGGGACTGAAGTACTGTAAGAAGAGAAAAAACACACATCTCATTAAATCAATTGAAAGTACAATGATTACCCTTCACTTCACCACACCACAGGTTCTCTTATTGGGACAACAATAAGAAAGCTAAAGGTAATGGGAAAGATGTCAATGACATAATCAGGTTCCCAGTAGTACCTTCATTGATCCAAACAGAGAACTGCAAAATTGTAAATCTTGGTAACATTTCCTGTACATTTACTAAAGACAGAGGGGACAGCAAATATAAGATGGTTGTATTATGGTAATATGTCACCAAGGAACAAATGTTTCGGAGAAGAAAAATAGTCTTAATGCTACATTCCTTGACCTAAAGTCCATATATCTAATGCTTGTGATAAATGCTAGTGAGGAAACTAATATCACAAAATGTGAAACTGAAACACCAAAAATATTTTCAATCTAGATAATGGCACATCAGATTTTAACTACAGTAATACAACAAAGAATTGGCATAACATTTTACATATACTGCTATTTATATTAAATATTATAAATCAATAGAAATATTACATGTGTACCCTTTATATCTCCCAAAGTTATAAAACCATCTAAAATACCTTGAAACTCAGTGGTATGTTTATATCACTGCTATCAAATATTAACTATAAAATTTACATAACCTGGTACCATTAGAAACTTGGTTAAACATTGATATATAAAAATATAATAAAATGATTAAAATGTCACTGAAGACCCAAGGTAATTAACTTATGGATTTCTTCCACATGGACTTCATCACTTCCAATATGTTGTGTAATCTGATAAGGATTAAACTGGTCACAAACAAGCATTACAGAAAGTTTTTTCTTCCAAATTCAAACATGGAACTACAGATTACTTTCCCACTAAACCTAAAACTTAAAATCAAACAAGTTCCAGCTCCAAAAAGACAGGTGAATACCACTACTAAAACAAAACAAAATCAGGAAATCCTATTTTTGAGGTCATACTATAAAAGTGTCCTGAACAACCCCTCTCACCTGTATAAGAGCCCTGTTTCTGATTTGCGTGTACAGTGTCCTTACATGTGGTGCCAGATACATGTCTAGCAGAAGGTTATCCTGACAGAAAATAAAAGGAAAATAATTATCAAGAGTTTTGCAGTAATGTACAAGTGCCATTATTTCAAAGTTAGCTCAAAGTAAAAATAAAAAAATTAAAATTAAAATCAAACAATTGCTGTACACAGGCAAACAATATAAAGCAGAATAAAGACATTTAAGTGCTTTTTTTCTAATTCTACTATATTCTATCAATACAGCAAACCAAATTCTGCAGAGGTTTAGCTCTGAACCAAATGAGAGGGTGGAGTGAGTTATTGAGTATTTTTAAGTTATGGGTGTCTTAATGGGGCACCGAGGAAAGGAAGGTTATTGCACAGATCTCCGCTAGTATTGTGCTGTGATGCTCAACAAGTTTCTACAGATATTCAAGTTAGAAGACAAAGCCTTCTCATCTCCTAAACATGTTTAAAAGAATCTTAGAGTGAGAGTTAAGAGCAAAAAAAAAGAGTGATCCTGCAGACTGAGCCAGTAAAGTCTATGTAAGGGATGGTAAAATATAACCCAACACAATACTTAATACTCAAACATATGCTTATTTAATTTTAAAAGGTTCATTTCACAGCTCAAGTTCACCCTGCTGTTCTGTGATATTTTTAAATTTTTATACATTTTATTTAAAAACCTGAAATATATGGAGAACAAAGACTAGCTCAAACAATCCACAAGGTTCAGCTTTAAAATACGCAGGTTCACTCACTTCACTGGGATTCTGTTCTACCTGTTAGGCAAGTACAACCAGTGTCATCACTACCAGTAAAATAAAAACAATACTATAAAAAAACAAAAGGAAGAATACAGTACATGAAGGTATACTTGTCAAGGAAAGCCCCAGCACAACAGGTTTTTTTAAAGGAAAAAATGATCAATTTACAAAAAACTAGGAACAAGTTACTTGTGATCAATTAAGCATGTGATTTGTTACACTGAGTAATTAAGGGATTATTTAGAACAACAACCTGAATGCCCTTCAGTCCTTATGGACTGTAAGGTGAGGTTGAGGGTGTGCAATTTCTGAAACATGGATGCTGACTGCAGAAATTAAGATATTTCAGCACAACACCACCAAAAAAAAAAACATTCATAAAAGCACATGTGCAAACTATTTTGTGCTATGACCCACCACAAAGATAATTTCAGTACGGGTGACTTCAGCTATTAAAGAGCGTTTCATAATGCATTATTTTAATGAGTATTATACCAGACAGAACCCACAGTGCCTGGGAGGCACAGAAAAAAGCAATTAAAATAAATCAGTTTCAAGTAATACCTCAAGTGATAAACGGTAGTCCACTGATTAAGGCAAAATAAAATATGCAAATCACTAAGACCTTGATCAATCCACATGAAGTTATCACAAAGTCCTTAAAAATTAATTAAAAATGCACAACTAAATTCTTCTTCAAACTACCAACAAGCAAAAATCAAGATTTTTTCCCCAAAGATAATGTAATAGAAATTTCAAACTTTACATTATTCAATTAGTTCCAAATTCTGCATATAAAAATATCTACCAGGATTCTGAGATAAAAAAGATGATATCTCTGATGGTATATGAGCCATCTACAATAAAGCAGATTCAAATTAGCCTTGCAAAGAATATCTGCAAAGAAATCCAACATTATATCAACACAGATTTTCCTAGATGGTACATGAATTCTACTTAGCTGCCCTTCATGCCTTTTGGGTAAGCACTGCAGCAAAGTCACTTGAAATCGTCATATAATCAAAATGGTGCATATGCTCAAGACTCAAAAATATTTAAAAAAACATGAATGTACTGGACGTTTAGGTGTTAAAATGTAAAGTAGCTCAATATTTTTAACTGAAGTATTTTAATTTTGAGATGCTCATACAGTATATAAAACAGCAATAGAAAAAACAATTTGCATTCAGAGCACTGACTGTACTGCAAATTCTCTCTGTGTACCACAAATAAAAACATCCCTTATTGCATCAAATATCTTCCACTTACATCAATAATGATACTGCTTCAAGCAAAAAATAAACGTAAGCTTTATATATTTAATTGTTGACAAAAAGATATCCCTGCAGGCAACATTAAACTATTGGTAAGATCAAATGACTCACCTTCATTTCATCCAGCATTTTCAGGCAAGATGCATACTTTGACTCGTAAAACTTAAAGATAATGTCACGAACTTGAGGCTCCAGTTCTAAAAATAATTTAAAGGAGCTGATGCAAAAGAAAATAGATGTTATTACCAGATAGACGACATATGTCCAATCCCCGTCTTTACATTAAAGATATTGCAGAATTTATTTATGCAGAAATATACGAATTCTGAGATAAATTTATTAAGATCTAGAAACTGACAGCTATTTTAAGGCAAGGTTTATTTTTTAGCTGAGTAAACAAAAATCATATTACACATTCTACAAATGTTATATGAGGGGTCCCAGGTAATTCCACAGGCAAATACATATTAAAATAAAAAGGTTCGCATTTTGGTAATCCATTGAACTATTTCATCAATTATCTTTACAGTGAATCTTGAAAAAAATAAAAGGAAATATCATAGACATGTATCTAAATCTAGTAAAAAAAATAAAGACACATGCTAATGACAATGCCTCTTAATGAAGAGAGAGACCTACCTGCTAGAAATGACATTCCGTTGCAGTTCCTGTCTGTCAAAAGTAGCCAGTGCACATAGACCGCCATAAACTGCTACGTTACTAGGGGATAGAAGCTGGGAGGGGGTCACAAAGGATTATTTTTAAGGTTCACATTTTCAAAACTTTTTTACTTAACACACTGATCACTAGAACACTATCAGGAACATATACGTAATGAAAATATAATTCGTCTCGGAAATACAGAGAAGCAAACAGATGGAAAACATTTTACTGTTCTGAAATTTGCTTCAGGTTCTACAACCATATTTATCACATGTGCCATCTGTCTGTCCAAAGCATGCAAATAAAAAGTACGTTCCATTCTCACTTCAGAAAAACGTTTTATTTTTCTGTTTCCAAACATCATCAGCTATTAAGAGAAAAATACAAAAAAAGGAATATCTTGGGTTTTTGATAAATTCTCGACACAGGAATGCCTAATTTCAGTTATTACAACCCAAGAAATAAATAGATAATATTAATGGAATCAAAATCTGTCTGCTTTAATAATGTTGGATAATGCTGAAACAACCCCCTGCTGTACTATGTGTTCTTTGTGTTTGGGGGTGTGCCATAATGGTGCATCATTTCCCAGCAGCTGGGACACAGCCTCTAAGTGAAATGCTCTCTGCAGCTGTGCTCACCTCGGGGAAGTCGCAGTGGTCGAATGAGGCCAGCAGGAAGCACTTGGCGGCCTGTTTGTATTTTCGAGAGGCTAGCTCCGCCAGGCCTGGAGTGATGGAAAGTAAAATCTGTCAGAACAGCAGCAGGGCTGTCTGCTAGGGTAAATGCCTTATGAAATGCTGTTCTTTACAGCGAAAGTAAATATAACGGATACATTTATGCAGGGTTTTGCTACTATTTGACTCTGTGACCATGAAACTCGTGTTGATGTATGATGTGTTTTGCCTAGTTACAATTCTATTTTTTAGTGTTACTTTCAGGTCACGGCACATAAAGTATGATGGATATTCAACAAAACAACATATAATATGTATTTTTAGTTGATGAGCACCACAGCGGCTGAATCTTTAAAAGTGAAACAGATTGTAAAAATCTGACACCCAACTTTAAGTGCTCATGAGCAATATTCATCTTAATCTTCCCTGTAGGCAAATTGCACACCTTAGTCACTAACCATGTAATATACACTCCACTCACTGAACATACATGGACCTCTCCATCTTAAAAACATACATGTAACGATTCTTGCACTGGGAACACATTTTGAATTAGTTTAGAGTTGTTTTTTTCAAGAACACAGTCATGTACTTTGAGTACATATGTCTATATATTAGGCCCTAAAGAAAATGTTGTTAAAACCGTTCAAATTTAGAAGCCTATAGCTCAGGAGATTAACAATGTTTACTAAAAACGTAACTACAACATCAAACAACAAACAAATGACATCCTGTGTGTTAAAAGTCACACTGCTTGCACCATTTTCTATTTTGGTTTAACAATGGCCTCCCTTCTAATGTAAATGAGACAGAATGAAACTTAAATTTTATATCCTTATACAAAACTTAGAATTTTGAGAGATTACTTTTTAAAGTATAATGTATATAAAATTATCTTACAGCTATCCAAACTCAAAAAGGAGAAAACCACAAATGACATGCTAAATTAACCTATCCAAACTGTTCATAGATATCATAATTAATATATCACAGTAAAGGGGCAATTGATATAGATTGATCATGATGACAAGATGAAATACAGTAGCACTTTTCCAGGGAGTAACAAAGTAAAATTTTAAACTTGCCAATAATTAATTGAAATTGATATTTCTCAGTCTTTCTTTTAATGATCTTTGATCTAAATTACCTGTGTTAACCTCGAAGTATGTACAGAAACAGTCCATATGGACAAGAGATTCACTTAAATAAAAAATCCTTAAACGTATAAAGAAGAAATAAATATTAAAATACCTGCAGCACATTTTAGTTTGGTGAGGACTGCCTGGTTTTGACTGTCTCTTTCTCCTCTTTGCTGTTGGACAAGAAAATGAATTAATTACAAGAAAACAAATATACAGTACAGCTTTTAGGAAAGTTAAAAAACTAATTAAAACTGAAAAAGTAAGGATCATACCTCTGCTATTTCTGGAGTGGATTCAGCCTTGCTGACATAGCTAAGGACATGGGACCAGTTCTGGAGGTAAACACTAACCTACAAAAAGAAAAGGAAACAAATGTTAAAGCCTGCCCCCTAGTGTTCTCAATCCTAATAATCCACACACATTAAATATTGTGTTATCTATTCGATTAAACCCAAACAATAACTTATTTTTACAATGGCTCTTGCTTCCATATACATCCCACATTTTAAATAGCACTAGAACGCAAAAGTACTTATTTTAGAGTCCCATCTAAATAGTGATGTAGAAACAAATTAGAAAATTCATAAACAATTTAGTCATTTCTCATGCTGTCACTGCTGTAATTGCCCTCCTTCCATTCAGCATATTTTTCAATCTTACTCCATCAAATATGGGAGAAAAAAGCTATTGATCAAAGATGATCCATCCTGATCTATCACTTTTGTTTACATAAGATCTATTAAACCAGTCAAGAGTAACAAACTACTGCTGTGAAAAATTACACACAGAATTACTGGTGTCAAAACATCTAAAATACTTATAACAGGCTTGAAGCTTTGGATTTCCTTCATTTCATAAAGCTAGGTGATGCTCACATTTTCAAGGTAATTTATTTCTGCTAGGATATTTGCAGTTTAACTAGAGCCTAGAGATCTTCAGAGCCTATGTACCTTATGCAACTCAAGGTTCAGAAATGCAACATTATTTTCCTTTACAAGTATTTCACAAATGATTAAGTAATTGAACCTTAAATTAATGTTTTTTAGATTTGTCTAACAAAAAGTTAACCATCAGGTGATTTGAACCAACACCAATATCTAATGTTAATAATGATCTCCTTAACAATTTTAATATCGCAGGTTTGAACCACATGCAGGCTACATACCTTGATTACATTAAGACACATGTTGATGACGTGTTTGGCGCTAGTGCAGTAGTCTCGGGCTCGGGAATAACATTTCAAGGCATTGCTGAGGTCACCACAGTCTAAATAATGATCTCCCAGGTCATCATGACCCCTCCTAGAACGAAGTTTTTCCAGCAAGGAGTTAGTAAAAACTGAAACCATTAAATAGCACTCGCATTTAAAATCCAAGGAAAAGGCAAAGGTCAGTTACAGTACCTATTGTGAGGGAAGGTGCAAACTGTCGGCAAAGGGTATTCTTTTAATTATTCTGAGGAAGTAGCTTGCTTGTGTTCTGAACAAACCCAGTCTACTGCTGCTGAGCATCTGCTAAGTTAGTTAAAGAATATGAGACAAACTGCTTTGAGTTACTGAACTGGCTACATGTGCCCTAAAGGCTAGTCTGAGACTCCCTCATGTATTTGAGATGCAGTTCACAGCAGTTAAGTGTTCTTAGTGTAACTTTTTTTTTTAATTTAAGGAAGTTAAAGCTCAAAGAGAAAAGCATTTGAGTTCTTCTTAAGGGTACTGGAGACGCTCCGCAGTCTTCACTTCCAATAACACGTGCATTACTATCCTTAAGCACCTGCCTTTTATCCTATGGTGCTAAAACAAGGCTTCAGCTAGAGCCTCACTGCTCACATTTACCTGATGCTCTCTTTGATGGAGTTTCCCTTGTAGTTTTTCAGGTCTGTGTCAAGTTTCTCCAGTTTGAGTAGAGCTTTTTTCCTTGTGGACTCGGCCCAGGCTGTATCAAGAGGAGGGGGCTCTACCCCACCCTCTGGAACTGCATCCGGAACTCCCTGAACATCCCTGTGGTCAGGCAAAAACAGTTACAGCTAAACAGATATTAGATTTATCTCATATAAGATAAGATATACAGTGGGTATATAGCTTACCTTTAAATTTACCCTATATTATAATTAATTAAACACTCACAAGAGGAATGAGAATGTCACTGTGCAGAATCCAAAAAAAGCATATTTCAAGTAAAGATTTAAGTTCCTCAGAAAGAACATAGTAATTTGCTACACTGGAACTGCTTCAAATCTGGAACTAGTGCATTATATATCACAAACTGCAATTCTATCTGTCAATACAGCAGCAGTCATATGAACTAATAAATTCAACATACAGTTAAGCTGTTTCAGGTATTGCCCAGATAGGCCTGGCGGAAATTAACATGAAGATGTAAAGCAAGAAGGCTGTCATACCTAGTAGCTTCAGTAAGCTTGCGGTGGATTTCCTCATAGACATCAACATTAAACGTTCTTTGGACGAAAGAGAGAGCCATCTTGAGAGCTTCAACACGCAGCTGGGGACAGTGGTCAGCAATAAACTGCAGCCTCTCAATCCTCATTAGCCCGCTGTAGCTGGAGGCATACTGCTCCAGATCCTAAAACAAAACACCTACCTATTGTTACCATATCATATATTACCTATGTTAACTATTGCTAAGGGAGGCACTTTAGGCATTAAAGTGCTAATAACACACCAAAGGTATAAAACAAGTCTCTATTAAACTGCATATTTATGGCCAGGGGATAAGGGCATCGCACAAGCAAAAAAAAATTAATCTAATTTAAAGATGCCTTTAAGGAAACAGACATCCAAATGAGGCATAAGATTAATAAACCTCTACTGTTTCATTTGATGTGTGAAAAAGAAAATGACAATGCCTAGTATATAGTTTTTTTATCTTCTAGGGAAGTAGATTGGATCAATATTTGTAAATTCTACTTTTCTCATGCAATACACTTAGGGAGCTAGAAAATCCAATTTCATGATTGAAGATGTGTCATTTAAAAAAATATACATTTGAAGAGCAAGATGACTACTTAATGCACATTCATCCAGACCAAAAACATCACTACATCAATAAAGATCAATATAGCATCATATGGAACAGTTAAATGAACTGAGATGAGGACTACTTACAAGAGTTATATTTCATACTACTATTTCATGATAGATAAGTACTGTTGTTGTCAGATAAGCACTAGAAAACAAGATCTAATTGAATTTGCCTTTCCTGAATTATAATCTAAGTGCATCATATGCTTCAGTGTAATTTGGATAAAAATGTCCATGTGCCAAATGTTTGCTTCTGAGAATATCTCGCTTAATCTTCGCATGCCAAATACTTCAGTTCAACTTTTAAGTTATACGAAGGTAATTCACGTACCAGTGTTGGATTTTCCACAACATAATTCGTATCAGGTGCATTCTGCTGGTCTTCCTGCGGGTCAGCATCTATTTGCATGGGCTCCACAGCCCCCTAAAAGTGGAAGTCAAAATGATTTTGCTGATGAAACATAATGTATATAACAGAAGATAAGCCATTTTGGCAAATCTCTCAGGTAATTCCACTATCTTACAGGTGAACTGTGTAAATGAGTGCTTCAAACAAACAATGGAAGAAAAAATTGAACACAAATTCTTCTTGAAATCAATTAAGATACCCAAGCCCAAGCATGAACATTTTTAGATACAACTGAATACAACACATTACTATTATTAAACTAGAAAACTATTTCAGAATGTATTCAATAAGTAATAAGTACATTCATGTAAAAGGAATTTATTCTAGTATATCATTAAAACAGTTCACATACTGTATAACGAAAGGAATTCTGGTTAATCAAAAAGACAGCCCTAGGAAAGAAGCTATTCAAATACTGGGTGGTTAAGATTTTAATCAGCTGGCAGAATCTTCCTGAAGGAAATTATAAAACGGGTGGTAACCTGGGTAGGAAGGGTTATAAGCAATCTTTCCTTCCTGCTTCTTTACTCTGGAATTGTACAAAACATCAGTGGAGGGCAGATGACAGCCAGTGACCCTCTCTGCAGAGCAAATAACACACTGCAGTTTGATTTTGGAGTGGGCAGACATTTTGCCAAACCAAACAGTTATAGGTGTTTCACAATGGTCTCGATAATGGCTCTGTAAAACTGTATCAGAATTTGTTGAGAAACACCAAAACTTTTTTAATTGTTCACACTTTGAATCCCAGCCCTTTCCAAAGTAGGGACTACCTTGATGTCTGGACGTCTCCACAGACCACGCACTACAACACTGTTTTCAAAAACGTTCTTTTTTGGATTCAATTACCTTGTACACATAACTTGTGTATTTTATAATATCAACCCATTTCCTCAATCAGAAAAGGTAGGTCTGTGCCACCTCACATTTAATAGATCAGCAGTTGGATTACTTTACAAGCCATGCTGCCTCTCAGTCTCCTCAATCACAACTGGCAGTTGATTAATAGAATTACCGAAAGAAAGATCTCATACAAAAGTTCACTGTTCTGGTAATAAGGGTGGCCATTCTTTCTGTGTATTTGTACATAACAGCGGAAACAATACAAAAAGTGAAGCTAAGCTATTTACCACTGATAACGAGACCACAAACGTGAATTACAAAAATTGAGAAAATGATTGTTTTGTGATGCATGTTAAGAGAAATACATGTGTAGTGAATTTCCAGTTGTCTTATGGTTAGCATTTTAGGCAAGTTGAGTCACTGAGATTTTATTAAGTGGAGCAAGTCATTTTGCAAGTTGTTTATTTCAGTTCTATACAGATGCATACTGAAGAAAACATGATGATCTTGAGAAACTTTTACAGCTAATTTAAGTCAATACCGACAAGCGTTTTGCTGTTACTGTACCATTGTGTAAACTATATGACTGTTGCAAATAACTGTTTGTTTTGTTTTTAATATTTGGATGTTTTAGTAATTCTGTTACAATTAAAATTCGTGAAATTCATATTTAAGAACTTGTTAAACTGCAATTAAATGCATTACTTGACCAAAATAATCTGGCTGTTAAACAAATGTTGGAGGCTTGAGCGCCATGGATGATGCTACAAAAACACTGTGATGATTATGGTGAAATCAAGTTTTTCTATCATTGCTTTGAGAATTTAAATTGTATTTTTAGTAAGCCTGACTTAAAAGCAGAATTTTACACAAGGTGCATATCAGTGCTAAAGATTTGTTTTGCATTATGAAGTCATTTCAGTTAATGCCAGTTTTGAAGGCTGCACTTAGTATTTAATCTGAGTAAGCAAACACAAATTTGTAGTCCAGACACAGATAATCTAAATTGTAAAGTGTACAGGCTACATACACATCTTGGAAATTTAATCTGGTCAAAGACGCTTGTTCTATCGGCAAGCAATAACTAAAGAACCTAATTTAAAAAAAAATAGCATATACTTGAAAAATTAAATTGAAATGTGTGCAAAACACTGGCTTACATCATACACAACATACTGTAAAGTACTTAATGAGAATAAAATTAGAATGGAACTAATGTTTAAATTAACTCACACACAATAGGCCCTGCACTGAATCTGTCTCTATTCTCTAATGGACTTCAAGTGATAGACAAGTCAAAGGTGGGCAAAACCTTGTAAAGCACTAATATAAGGTAATGCAATGTTAGTTCTAGTGTGAAAGAATACACCATTCATTTGAACTTTAACATTAGAGTTTAGAGATTTTCATGAGGGCACATAGTTGGAACAGATGTATGCATTTTAGATTCAAACATGCCTACTCAGACCAGGCAAAATGAGTGTGCAATCAATCTGAACATGCTGATTAGTGATACACAAAATATACTGGAAAGGAGATGAAAACCTTAAAAAGAAAACATAAAAACTTACCAGAGAATAAGAAAACTAAGACTACTGCATGATATGTTTGAGTATACTTTGAAACTGTACAGAGTTCAGATAACAGGTTTACAGAAAAGTAGGAATGAAAGAAGACAATTTAATATCCTCAACCCGTGGAGGAACACAGGAGCAAACTAATAAAATTGGTATAATCTTTATGAACTAAGATTCACTGGACACTGTTCTTATTTGAAAAATGAAAAAAATGCCTTTACACGATGTCTCATTTATTTTAACTGTTTTTTTTTCTTCCATGCCAACTTATTTATTCCCAAAACATCAATATGCTTTGAAAATGCCTTGTGGCTAATATTAAAAACACTTGAAGTTCTGCGTAGAGAAAGCAAAATACCATGTATTACAATGGGACCCTGTACTTTTTAAAGTACTATTTTATTTTCAGTTGTATGACATGTCTTCTTCACTCCCCTTTGGCCTTTTTTACATTGATATGAAACTGTGAGGTTAACATGAGGTTAAATAGAACTGGAAACAGATGACTGTAGGACATCCTTATATCTCTTTCAAATTCATCCCGACACCAGTGCGCTTAATTTCTTGAAAGGATTAATCAAGAATGAAAAACAAATAATTCCAAACGTCTTAGGTTGCTGTAAGTAATTGTATACTTCAGAACATCTGCACACTGGCAATGTCCTAAAACTAAAACTTAAGCCAAGAAAGGTACAAGTAGGTATAAATGCAACACCATATTTAACCATCAATGACTTAAAGCCAAAAATTCAATTTAAGTAAACAGAAGACTGCCGCCCCCTAGTGACTTGCATGAAACTGCTTGATGTTTCCACAGAAATTTGTAAGTGTATCCATGGATACTACATTGGCCAAGACTCACATTATGTCAGTGCAAGTGCCTCTCCTCGTAGTACATGCAGAAGACATCTTTCCTGGTATAGATGGCAACACTCAAAAGACTGATTTTTGGTATTTTTTTATTTTTGGCAGTGTGATATAATGCAGATGTTCTGGACCACATAAACCGAGCCAAGACCCCAGTTTAGGATGGTTTATGTATGATTTCCGTTTCACTTTCAATTTTACCTTTAAAGGGAATGTCAGTTTCTGAACATTACACTAAGATCATATTGGTATGCATATGGTGCCAATTTTGGTTAAATTAACTCTTTGGAAGAAGCTTCTACTTGCAGCACTAACACATTGCATTTAGTGTATTTACTGCACCAATCCTGCCTTTCGGTGCTAGTCTCAAAATGTAACCCTGAGCCTTCAAAAAAGAAGACAAAAGCACTTTGTTCTCATAGTGTTTCAAGAACAGCCTGTGCTTAAGTCACAGCTTCTGCCGCATTCAAGCCTCAAACATTTTGTCTCTGCACTACTATATCCTACACTATACCTCTGGTAGCAGCGCACAGGCTGATAGGCTGGCGCTAAGGACGCTGTCCCCCGCAGTATAGGAAAGGAAGAGGTCAGACCTACTGCTGTGGGGAGTGCAGAAAAGGTCTGTCACTGAGGAAGAGGCTGAGCTGGGAGGAGAGCTATCCCTGATCCTTTCCTGAGCTTGCTCTACACCCCCTGTCCCTGACATAGAACTTTCCTGCAAGAAGGACATCAGAAACAGAACAACATGGGCATGTACCATCAAATTATAAATAAAGCGATCACTGGTACAAAAACAAATAAAACTGTTAATGCAGAATATTTAAAAAGTAAAATGGACAACTCTAAATATACCTTATTTACAGTTACCGTACAAATAACATACACCCGAGCTTCTGGGAAAGAAGACATACTGGTTTCCAGGACTAGGGACATTGTTCTTAATATTTTAAGAATCAGCCTAGAATCAGCCTGTTATTGCAAAAACTGGACCATGTTAAAACTTCAATTAAGGCGCTAGTGCTATTAAAAAATAGAAAACCCATAGGCACCCCAACCCTTGGGAAACAGCATTGGAAAACTCCCGGCTTAAAAAGCTGATATTAAAAATAAATGTGACAAAATATTAAATTCAGATATTGCCGCACTTTAAACATCAAAAGTGTTTTGTACCAACTGAGTCCTTAGAAAAGTGAATGAAAAAATAATCTGCAAAGCTCAATGCATCTGAGATGCTCTTAAATATTTGGACCCCCTAAACGTACATACATTATTTCTGAGCATTAATATAAAAAATAATATTGCATCAGAATTATGATGATGTGTAATATCCATCAGATGAATTGTCACATAATATTTGATAAATTACCGGTGTAACAATTTTACAAACAGAAACCAAGAAAGGAATAAATCTTCAATTACTAGACATAAAACACTTGAGGTAAATCTAAAATTGTGAAGTTAGCAAACCTGTAATTTTTTTATTAAATGCCAAAAAAGCCAAGGAAGTAAAATAATATTAAGGTCACTGTAAAATACAAGAGTAAGAAGGTTTTCAATAAATTAGGCTAAACAATTTGCATAACTGTACAATACAAATTGTCAACCTAAACATCTATAAAACGACTTCTGTTACTCAAAACTGTTAATTATACCTTTGCTATTCCCATCAATATAACTGCTGTTACCTTGTCTAATGCACACATAACCTTTCTGAATTGTCTGCACTGTACTCGGTGACTAGGTGAACAAACTGTGAAAGTTCATCGACACCAACCTAAAAACACATAAATAATGAAAACCTCATTCAGATTTTGCTTTAGCAAGCTTATTTATTTCCCAGCAGTTCTGACCTGTACATTTTAAAAATAGCTTGTAAAATACTGCAATGTATAATCCAGAGTATAAAAAGGATGCTACAGCCTGAAGTCAGACGAGGACGACATCAAGCTATCTAATCACTGGTTTATATGATGCAATGGGCTTCAATAACAACAAGAGGCCCACCAGCATCTTAAGCCTATTCTTTTACCGTTTCCAAAGCAAGGCCGAAAATAAAACGATCATAAAGATTTACTATTAAAATTATATGCAACATTTAAAAAACGACCAAATTAGACTTGTTCTAGCAGTAGAATTCCCCGAGTTCTCAGTACCGGTTGGAGCTAAATGACCAAATGCACCTAAAGTTGGGAGAGACTATCCACACTGTGCACCCCTAGTAATGATATCTACTCAAATCCCAGAAAACACCCACTCCCTCTTATTTCCCACATAAATTAGATAAACAAAACACATATCAAGAAAACGAAATGCCGCCGTCGTGATTGAACCCGCTTAAACCGAACTTAGACAAGTTGACAAGACCTCTTCCAAAATTGACAAGAGCCGGAGGCCCAATTCATTTCAATGGGATGACCGAACCAGAGAAGTCAAAGCCAACGTACTGCCTAACGTTACCAACATGTATCTAGTTGGTACTGCAACTAATAAACGCCTTGTGGATATCAAAATTTTAATAATTAGTTTACCTGAAAGTTAAAGACCTGCACGGGTAGAGGCATCTCCTCCTCCTTCTATGCAGAAACACAAGCGCTCACAAACACATCCGGGGTACAGGGCAACACGTAGTGAGCACGCACCTTGAACGTCTTGACGTCATGTCGGGGGGCTTGCAGCAAACGCAAGCGCAGTGTTGCACAGGGAGTTCATTGTATGATGAAAAAGGGAATGTTACCCAGTGAATTTGAAAGGCATATACTGTAATATGATTACTGTTTTTATATGGAGCAAGTGCTGGCTATTTTGATAACTTTTTATGTCAAAGAATAAAACATTTAATAGACAGGAATAAAATAAGATACAGAAAAAAGAAGGTTTGTGAATTATTTTATTTAAAATCTTATATGAATACAGAAAATACAATTATTTACATATTTTATGTACATGTAGCGTAAATATGTAGCGTGAATGGAAGAGCAGCCAGAAACCGTAGTGTATACTTTTCCTTAAGGTAAACCAATTTACTCTTCAAATTTATGTGTGCAAAGTATTACTTTTATTATAGCACATATCTAAAAAGAGCCTGTTATTCTTTATTAAAACTAGAGACTGTTCCTAACCTAACAAATTCCAGATGTAAAAATTAATTAAAGACACATTGAAATTATGTTATTAAACTAAGTCTGGAGGAATTCACATTTGTAACGCTTGCTGTTAGTACCCAACAGGACATAGGTGCCCTGCCTGAAAAGCACTCATGAAATTGTGTATTCACTGGGGTTTAAAACAGGCTATGACTGACTGGCCTGATTATAGTGCCTGCAAATTTTGACTTTGACCTATGAATACATAAGTGTGTTATACAACAGTTTACATAGAATAAATTTATTTCAGAATTCAGAATTTTGTAGACGTTTTGAAACAGATGCAGTATCCAGTAGATGCAGTAAATGTTATGTATTGCTCTGTCCTTATTTTATGCAAATTTTGCTAGTACATTTGGCCTGAATCATGCTGAATAAAACAGCAATTTATTTAAGAAGTGGAAAGAAAGTTCTTATGTTACAGAATTAACTAATCATGTAAACTGGAGTCAGTAACTGCCACCTTTTTGTTGTTTTGCACATTGCCTGTTGTTTTTTTGCACATTGTCTGTTGTTGTTTTTTGCACACTGCCTGTTGTCTCTGTCTTTCTTTTGCTATACAATTGTATTGTTGTTGTTGTTGTTGTTGTTTTTCTCTTTGTACTACTTATGTCCGAGAGCTAGCTAAATAGCATTTCATTATACCATATACCATGTATATGAGTGTAATGACAATAAACTTGAACTTGAACTTAACTCTTAATTTGGAGTCCTAAAAGATTTGCTTTTTTCTCACTTGCTGTTTCTGTTTATAAATAAACAAACCTTACAGGTCTTGATATTGTATTGGATGTGTCCTGATGTCTACATCAGTGCTGACACTTCTTCTGAAATGACACCCCATCCAGTGGTGACATCTTCTTTGAAACCATGATAACAAGTCCTTGCTTTTGTCTAGCGCTTTTCACCCCAAAGGAATCCGAAGCACTTTGGAGACAGGAGATGACCCACACCATCCTCTTTTGAAACAGAACCCACTGGTGTGAGGGACAGTAATCCCACGAGACAGCAGCTCAGGTGAAGAAGTGAGAGGTAACTTCAATAACTGAATTAAGGGGGAACTTTAGATTGGCCACATTGTGCAACCTGAAAGCAGAGCTTGGACAGGATACTGAGGTAAACACCCACCCTCTTTCAAAAGGTGCTATGGAAACTTTCTCAAATACTCAAATAGGACTACAGTTTAAATTCGACCTCAAAAGACAGAACCACCTACTGGGTCATTGATTTTGAAATGTCCAGAGAGAATAGAGCCACTTAGAGAATTGGTCCACTAAAACCAGCCACAGAAGCAACCTGGATTTCCTTTGGAGGTCTTCCAAAGCTTACCAGTCCCAACCTTGTCAGACCTTCAGAGATGTGACAAGATCAAGCCATAATTTGGCATGCCACATACAGTACATTTATTTCTACTGTCGTTTGCTTTCCAAACATTGGCAAAAACTAATTTTCCTATTTTCTTTAAAAACCATGGAAATAAACACTAAATAAAGTGATGGAGATACATACAGACGACGGTCATGGTTGCTTAAAAGCCTTTTAGGACGGATGATTTGCGAAAAGATACCGACAGAGGGCGCTGAGTTTCAAAGCTGAACGCGCTTGCTTCTGCTGCCCAACAGGACACAGTGGGTTAATAATTTGAATCCCAAATGTTTATAATCGGAGAATCAGAGGTCAGTGCAAAATTGGAGATAGTGTAACACTTGGAAAAGTAAAGCAAGCAGTCTGTTCTTTTCTTTGTCGTACTGTAGGCGTCGGGAGTGAACAGAGTAGAATCGTTCTGGCGCATTAAGATAGAACTGCGTGCTAGTGAAGGCAGAAGTTTAACTTGTGGTTTAGGAGCCAAAGTAGAGAGGAAACAAAAGGAAACGACGAGGATGGAACTGATCAGTAAGCCGTGATATCAGCATCGCCTTTTCTGGCTATAATGAGTTTAGAAACTCTTCTGTTGACTGGAGTCAGATTGTAACTTTTGATGTATGGTGGGGACTACTGTACGTATAAATGTATAACCGGGAGCTTCTGGGTAAGGAAACTATAATTCCTCATTACTTTACTTTCTGTTTAACACTATTTACTATAGTTAAAATAGCCATAATAACCGTAATATAATAAGCGGTGTGATTTTGTTTTTAAATCAACGGGTAACTAAATATTTTTTCATTGAAAACAGTCATATTTTATATTTTAATGTATTTCTCTCAAATTAACATGACCTATAAAGTGTTTCGTTTTGAAAACAGGGAATTTTAGTTGCTCTACTGCCACGCTTATTTCCCGATGTAATATTTAAGTTCTTGACGTTCGCTTTTGCAGCAGAGCTCACGAGCGAGAAACATTTTGTTTATTAAGTATAATTTGTATGTAGTATTCTTCTTGTGTTGATTTTGGCCGTAATATGTTTTTTCGTGATTAATGCTATTAAATTACAGCATTTTATCCAAAAGATCTTTTCATTGGCTGTATATGAAGAAGAGTAAAAATTCACTTACGTTTTACGAAAAGCATGTATTTATTTTTATGACTTATCCACTTAATGTTTTGTCTGTATAGGCTGCAAATATCAGTCTTAGTTTTTTGTATAGGTACTGTGTGATATTTGCCTCTGCTTGACATACAACTTTGAGTTATTGTCATTTTAAAAATGCTACTATGTTATTGTATTTCATGCATTTTATACAGTTCCTGATTATTAAATGTATACGAATCGATATTTATATATGTTTTGCATGTAAGGAAATTATAGTATTGTACGTACTTACAGTTTACAATACATGTAGGTTTGGTGTATATACAGTACATGCATTTAAGCAATACATACAGTACATCATAGAGCTACAGTACAATAGTCTATTTTCAGAGAATTTGGCAAGGGATTTGAAGAAAGCTACTGTATTCAATAAAGGGATGTCTTCCTTAAGCAGTGCAAAATATCCAGCAAATACCAGAATTTTTTTAAGGGGGGCAGTACATAACCACTGCAGCTGGCATTTGCCACTCCATCTGGGGCCAATATTGGGGTACTTGGTTGGGTTTCCCTAAAGAAAAAAACCCATATCACTCAAGATTAAAGAAAGATGGAGTTGTTATATCCCATGAGTATAGTACAGTTTCCCTAGTGCTCAGTCTCCTTAATGATTCAAAAACCAGCCAAATCTGTGATAATGCTTTCAGAATTGTGCCAGCTGTGCAGGATGGAAGGGAACTCTTAAAACAAACACACGGGGACTATTATTTGAAAACATTTCTCAGGATAAACTTAAACAAACTGGAACTTGACACCATCTGCTATAGTTGCAGTTACCAACATAACATCAGTTACAGTTAATAAAGGTGAAGGGACTTCCCTGTGTCACTGGCCCTTCAGTTCATCGCCCAGCCTGTACTGGATTTATCTTAAAATCAGTTCGCCGTTCAGGGTGCTTCATTTGATGAGAGTGCAACTCTTCAGTTGAGTTTTAGCTGTCAGAGAACACCGTCTGCTGCTGGTTTAAGCGTCACTGCTAAACTGAAAATAGAAAACAGGAAATTGCACTCACACTGAAAGCAAGGTTCCTTATTAAGTGTAACATCAGAACTTGCTGGCAAATAATAGAACATTAATAACATACTAAGTGAAAACATACTCTCGCCTAACCAGAACAGAGGCACTGCTGTTAGTTTTATGTGGTTTCTGGGCATCTTGATTGTATAAAAATAAGTACAACTGCAATTGCTGGATTGCTGGAAACACAGGGATTGAATTGAATGATTGTGCAGCTGTGTGTTTGTGTGGGTGAAACAGCTGAATTAGGTAACTGTTTAGTCAGATTTACAAAGAAATATAGTGAAAGATGTTATTGTACATTTCATACTTTGATGCATGAAAATGCCTTGTATCCTTTTAAGGCAAGAGTTCTAGGGATTGTGTGTGTGTTTTAACTTAAAGTTTTGGTCTGTCTACCAGTGAACAGACATGATTATACTTGGTATATATTTAAGTATCTGATTTCTACTACCTCAGATGTTTAAGATTTGCAACGAACAAAGAAAAATGCAGCTTCATAAGGGCCACAGCTTCTGCTTTATTGGAACTTGAATTAAATGGGAAAGTTAAAATAAGATACGGTTGAATGAGATCCTTGGATCAATTAACTACGGGAAACTGGAAAGCAAGCGTGTGGATAGAATGGCCTTCTCTGCCTTGTAACCTTTTTTTTAATGCTTTTAAAGCAAGTTAACCCTTGTATTCATTCAGGGAAATAGGCTGAATGAAAACCACCAGACACGTCTGAATGTCGAAGACTTTTACTGTGTCCCACTTTCCCAGGAATTTGTTGTGTTGCCCTGTTTTGACGACCATTTTTACTAGCTGACTGGGTAGGGCTGAAAAATTATCTGAAGAGAGCACAAGGGTGATGCAGCCGAGTCATTTGCAGGGGTGATGTGAAGATGAGAGGGCAGTTGAAAGGCTAAACATGCAGACCCTGTGCACGGTGTGTTTCTTTCCGCTCAGGAGTCTTTCTGTCTGTTCTTCTCCAGGATACACAATGGCGTGACAAAGATGGGCAGCAGAGGGGAGTCTGTGGCTGGGCCTGGCGGCTGAGTCCTGCCGCAGGACAATGCACCTGTCCCGGGTTGGGATCAGTAAATTGTGCTTTGTGCTGTCCCTTGCTTTCTGTGCCTTCCTGCTGCTGCTGATCCCAGGTCTGCAGCCCCCACAGCGGCCTGTTGACCCCCCCCAGCCTCGACCTCATGGCAGGACCAAGGCGGGCGGGGAGGGAGGGGTCGGCCAGCCGCCCAGCCCTTCGGGGGCTTTAGAAAAAGCTCATGAAGCTCAGGTGATGGGCAATCCCAGGACAAGGGGCCACGGTGTAAAAGGAGAAACAAAAGAAGTGGACACACTAGGGGGACAGGCCCAGACACCCAAAGCTAAGAGCTCCGCCCTGATTAACATGGCCGTGGGTCACAAAGACTCTGCACAGTTTTCTGGGAGCAACAGTCTCCATGATCTCCATGGACTCCCTCGTCCTAGGGACAGACTGGAGCTGGGGGACATATTTATTGCTGTGAAAACAACTAGGAAATACCACAAGTCTCGACTGAACCTGCTTTTCCAGACCTGGATTTCTAGAGCCAAGGAACAGGTAACTACAATCCCTTTAAGGACAAATTTCTCTCTGGCCTCTCTCAACCTGGACGCCTTTGCCCGGCTCCAGTTTCCAAGTTCCAGACCATGGATCTGAATCTGAAAAGGAGGAATGTTAAAACTTACCAAAAACCCCACTGAAATGTCAGTGTATCGTGCTGAGGAGTTTCTGTAACATTTAAGAAGCCTGCTCTCCCACTCTCTGTACCTGTGCCAAGATAGTCGTCCTATGGTCTCATGCCTGTTATCCCATCCCCCATAATAACATGCTTCCAACAGTTTGGAAGCAATTTGGAATCCTTCTTAGTCATGGGATTGTGTTCAGTCCCAGAATGCTGAAAACCCCACAGTACTTATGTAAACCACATTTCAGCAAAGCCAGCTTACCAAAAACACAGCCATTTGTTACTTATTTGTATATAACAATGTAGCTAAAATTCAGGTTTAATCACTGATTGCCTCACATTTATTGCTGCTTTTCAGTTGATGATTATATTCAGTAAAGCTCATATTTTGCTCTTTACACGTAGCTCACATATAAATGTGTGCAATTAGGTCCTAAGCACTCTCTGAAATTAAGAGGAATTCAATGCTAATTTCTATCAAAAAGTTGTGTTCATATTTTTAAAATATCTTCAGATCTTAAAAGCATTAGATCTTTAAGACTGTTTCAAGGTTGTATGGCTTGAAGCAACTCTTTCTTTAATACCTTTACTTGGTAAATGTTATTAGAAATGCATGGAAAATCAGTCTTTTCTCAGCCTTTTAAAATCCAGGAGGTACTGTCATCTGAAAAAGTAACACCAGTCGTGCTAGTCTTATACTACTAACCTTTTTTTATATAGCACCTTTCATTGTACATCCCCTCCTGTCACTGTGTGGTAAAACAATGAGCTGTATGAAAGAGTCAGTTGTTTAGGACACCAAGTAAAAGTGTCTGTAAAAGAAACCATTTAGCAAGCCTGGAGCATGGCATCTGCTGACAGACTGTGCTACAAGGTCCAGGTCTCCAGCAGACTCTTGCCTGGGAGGAAGATCTTCGGGAATTTGAAACTGATCCACGTCTCCCAGCCTCCAGGGCTACTGTTAGCCTCAGCCAAGGAATATGGACTTTTTTCTCTCAAGGCATGACGCAGGCAGAAACCACTGCGTGTGTGCTGCTGCTGAGCCGACAGCCCACGTAGTTTCTTTCAGATGGCGGAGGAACTTTGATCTGCTTCTCAGTGGTTTGTGTTTTGTACCAGCTTCTTTTGTGGCACTTAAGGTGAAGCTGCCTTTTGCCCAGTTTTCTCTGTCTTGGAGCCCCAAACAAGATAGCCTGCTCTCTGGGAGGCTGATAACATTGAATGAGGATTTAGGATTAGGAGGGCAATGAGGGGGTTGTGATTTTCAGTGCAAATGTAGCCTCTGTTTAGTGCAAATGTTGAAAAGCTTTACAGCAGTACATTGTAAAAAAACAGGATCTAATGCTCAGCAATGGCAAAAAAATAGAAAAGAATGTTTTGTACCATAGAAGCCTGCATTATCAGGTTTGAGAGGCTCATGACTGATTTCAGGGACAAAGGGAAAATGCTTTCAGATGGTATAAATAAAATGTTAAATAGGCTGTTTTATTAGTGAATTAAAGAAACATAACTGAAAGCTTTTTACCGAAGGAAATGTAGGCTGAGAGACGGGGGAACAGTACTTTTCTGATTTCCTTACAATATCGGTTTGCACGTCGGCAGTCAGAGTGAGAGCGAGACAACCCACTATTTAATTGCTTTAAGGTGTTTAAAATGTCTTGAAGGAACATACGGTTTCTAGTCTGTGAGCTGGGTAGGCCTCAGGCCGGTGCCAAAGGTTGGCTCCAGGTTTGAAAGGAGGGATTGTCTACATGTGAGTAAAGGAAATGGGAGCCTAAATGTTTATTTTCAAAGTAAAAATCTGAATGCGTTTCCCTAAGGGATAATGCAGTCTGTCAAAAATCTAGAACAATATGCAGTACGTTTAAGTGAAAGGCCGTTTCTGAAACCTTAAAACGTCTTAGCACCTGCTTAGACTAACAACTAGCTTGAAAGGGTGTGAAAACCACTTTAGGTGCATCTTAGGTTATTTCCCTGAGTATGTTATGCTCTTAATGCATTCTGTATATCTATCATGATCTTTGTTTTTTTTTTAATGTTGAAATTATTTAAAGAATTTAGCAGTGTTGGTTGCAACTAAGTCAAAAGTGGTAACAAAAAATAAAATGCATGAAAAAAAGGATTATAGGTAGGTTAAGGCTACAGCAGGCTGTAGTTCCAATATAAACTTACAGGAAACACCAGGTGCTTTTCAGGAGAATTGCTAATAAGCATTTTCCAAGAATGTAGGAGAGCATAATTCGACTAAACTGAAGATTCAGAAATTTAAATATTAATACACAACGTGATGAAGTACATTAAATATATGCAATGACAAATTGATTGCAAGGAATACAAAATACATTGCTACTGGAATGTTTTGGTTTGCAATACCCAAGGAACGTACATTATTTCTGCATGTACAAATGAGAAATAACAGTTTATGATGAATTACAATAAGAAATCATCTGTAAGATACCTGTTACTAGTGGAAATTTGAACTATGGATATAGTACATTCAAGGTTCAGGCTACGTAGGGACTTGTGTTCATTGCCAAATAAAAGTGTGCATCAACTGAGTACCAGTAGAAACCAATAACTCCTCCTGGGGAAATTACCTAATTTGTGTCTACTGAAATCACTTGGAGGCTGTAAGTACATATGTTTTGAGATACTTGTATTAACCTCCACAAAGTAGTTCAGGTAGGTAGCTGTATCATCATGCGTAGGCTGCAAAGGAACAAGTAAAGGTTTATTCCATGCTGAAAAGAATAAAAGAAACACAACGTTTCAGCTATGGAGTCTTCTTCAGGTATCACAGCCAAAACATTTTTTCTTTTTGTCTCTTTTCATCCTAGAATAAATATTTTCTTGCTCCTTAGCTTCCATAAAGACATCTTGCCTATTGGCATCTGTCCCTCTGCTCTTTTGGTTTATACGAGCTCAGATTCCTGTAGATTCCTGGTGTCTTATTCTCCGGGTAAAGAGAAGGAGGAAGAGCAGTATCCACTGGAAATCCAATGTTGTCAAATTTGTAGGAAACCTGCTGTCCAAAGAGGTCTTGGCTTTATAGCTGTAGCTTGACAAGCCAATGTTAGAGCAGACCTGCTTCAAAACCACAAGCAAGTTCAGCAAGGCTGAGATCCACCCTACCTCAGAAAAACCTGAGCCTGCTTCATAAGAAAGGGTGTGGCAGCACTTCTTAAGATCCAAGCACTTATGTAAATCCCTGAACAAAAAGAACCGCATTGTGCGTCACACAATTAATACATCATCTTCACTGTTTTTCTTGGCTATTCATAAAAGGGTGGAAATAAATGCTCACTGTAGCACTCATCCTTGCTCTTTTCTTTTTTCAGACATATGTATTCACAGATGGGGAGGACAAGGAGCTGAGAAAGAAAGCAGGTAATACAACAAGCACAGAGCAACTCATGAGTGAGTTGCATTATTACAATTGCATTTTGCAGTAGGACCCCAAAAGCTGTGATAAAGGTTCATTCAAAAGTGGAGATTTTGATTTTGGAACATGATGAAGAATATTTAGAAACTCAGAGGACACTAGATCAGAGATATAATATCAGATCAGGAAAGGCACTATTCAAAAAAGGACAAACAATCCTTTCTTCACTGACCTGTTGATTTCCAGAGTGGTGAAGCACAATTGACCAATAGTAACCAGGTATGAGTTGCCCAAGCTATCCTGAGCTTGCCATACTGCATTGACCTCTAAGACTTGCTGAACATCTGTGAACCATGTGACTTAACCTGCAAATGAATAGAGAGGATGAGAAGGAAACAAGTCTGTCGTAGAGAGAAGAGGGAAGGCGTGATCCTGGTTTCGGGTTTTGCACATTAGATGGTAGGTTTGCCACCTTCAGATAACACACACCTGTGGAATTTAGCCGTTGCTAGAAGAAACAATACTCTTCTTTCTGTTCACAGGGTCCCACATGATCAACACCAACTGCTCGGCAGCTCACACTCGCCAGGCACTGTGCTGCAAGATGTCGGTGGAGTATGACAAGTTCATCGAGTCCCAGAGAAAGTGAGTACTCCCAAGTGTCCTCACACTGTGTTTGTCTTGCCTGCATTGCCTTACTTCTGCTCTACTTTCAAAAC
The DNA here is from genome assembly GCF_059453375.1 of Lepisosteus platostomus. Classification (NCBI taxonomy): domain Eukaryota; kingdom Metazoa; phylum Chordata; class Actinopteri; order Semionotiformes; family Lepisosteidae; genus Lepisosteus; species Lepisosteus platostomus. The sequence goes on from NC_142621.1 coordinate 41,064,709, forward strand.
TACAGAATTGTAACGGAGCACATTTCCTCATGTCAACATTCCATCTGGTCAGTAAAACAAATTAAAACATTTTAAAATGTATCTGCAAACATATTGGTATTAGCAGAGAGAAGCCATGTGCATCTTTTAATTCTTTGTTATCGGGCATTATTTTTATGCAATGTCCCTTTGTTTGGAGTGTATATTCAGTAAAAAAGAAACATTCTGCTATTTCAACAAAACCAGACATATTTTGTACTGGAGTTTCATCTTTGTATATTTTGTGGCTGTGGCTTGTTTCAATGGGTTTTCACAGGGTGCAGTAGGTAATGCTTGTGAAGACGTTTAGAGGGTGTTTATATTGAAAATGTCCATTTAAACCCTGTGGAGCAGACTGGGGATGCTGTGCAGTAAGACACTGCTGTGGCATCTGAGCCCTGCGTTGTGTTTCTTGTGCGCCCAGGTGGTTCTGCCATGTGGATGACGACAACTACGTGATCCTTCCCAGCCTGATGAGGCTGCTGTCATCTTACTCCCACACGCAGGACGTCTATCTGGGCCGGCCCAGCCTGGACCACCCAATCGAGGCTCCTGAGAGAGTAAAAAGTGATGGTCTGGTGCGTTCCTGTTGTGCTTGAACACTGTTTCTTTGCATCTTCCAACATATATGGTTTTAGTGCGAAACTGAGGTTTTCGGGCCACTACCTAGGTGACCTAAAAGTGGATGTGTGAACAAATAAAAGCATTGCGTTTAACAATGGGGATTTTTCCTATCTGCACAGTGACACAGATGTGCTACCCTCTCCATGCCTTCCTGTAAAAGAGTCTACTGTACTGTACATGGCTATGGAATGGGTAGCTGCTGAATGGTATAGATGTATGATTGGTTGCTGTTCCCAGCCTGCACTAGGGCAGCCAGCTCTACTATGTTGTCATACAGATGAGGTGTACTCTCTGTGGCTCCATGGTTGTGCATGTGTGTTTTGGGAGAGCTCTTTGTGTTTCCTGTCCTCCTGTACATTGTCTGCGCCATGTGTGCCTTGACTGCATTGTGGTGAATGAGGTTTTACTTCAGCACATTGACCGATACTTTGCCCCCGGTCTCCTGCAGACATCGGTGAAGTTCTGGTTTGCCACAGGAGGAGCTGGGTTCTGTATCAGCCGAGGATTGGCACTCAAGATGAGCCCCTGGGCCAGGTGAGTGAGGGCCTGCTCTTTCAAGGCTGGGCATCATGGGGGAAAAAAGCAGATTGCATCCGAGCTTATACTGGGTTGATACTCGCCTAGTAATTGTCTTATTTTACTTGTCATTAACATCCATAAACTGTTCTACTTTGTTGGATGTATTAGAAAAATATACAGCAAATGAGCACATCTTTGGATAATGCCTAGAATATAATGCTTAAAAAGACTTCCTCCATTGCCATTCCACCCATACCTGGTAGGATGTACTACCTAGTGCTGGGTGTACTGCCCAGGACATTTAGAAATAAAGGAGGTGTGACTTGGACCACCATAACAGGATAGTACACTCACCTTGCCATCATTCATCATCTCAGCCTGGGCAATTTCATCAGCACCGCTGAGAAGATCCGTCTCCCTGACGACTGCACCATTGGTTACATCATCGAGGCACTGCTGGAGGTCCGCATGACGCATACGCGGCTCTTTCACTCTCACCTGGAGAATCTCCAGAGGCTGCCCACCGACACAGTGCTCGGACAGGTCAGACAGCCTAGGAAACACCAGGGCCTCATTCAATAGGATGGGCCTTGTGAATGGCCTAAAAATGGTCAAAACTTTGCTTTCTCCCCTTTCACGTACTGTTTTTCATGATTTCAGCTCGTATTAATTCTTACTTCTTGACGTTTATGTTAAAAATAAGAAGGAGTCACTTGAATGGAATGTATTTTCTTAAAATTTAATCAAGCCCTGTTTGGCCCTTATCAGACAAGTAAATTTAAGAGGTTGAAACTAAGTGACTTGCTTCATGAAGTCCCAGATGCATAGGTTTTGGGCTTTTGGATCTCGATTTTGCCATTGTATCTCTTTGCAGAGCCTAGGAAAGCAGGAAACTGCAAAACTAGAGTGTGTGTGAGTGCCAACTGTGTTTGTCCTGCAGGTGACCTTGAGCTATGGTGGATATGAGAATCGGAGAAACGTGGTCAGTATTGGTGGAGGCTTTTCCCTGGCAGAAGACCCATCACGGTACTGGTATTCTAACAATGCAGACACACATCATGGTGGGGAAGTTGGGTGACATCAACACAGCTGCCTTGAGACTTTTTCCACTCCTTCAAAACAACATAAAAACTGGTCTGGCTGCCTTCTTTACAATTCATTAGAAGTCTTGAAGCATCACGTTTTTCATACAGAAAATGTACTCTCGTCTTCCCAGCTGCGTTAGATGTTGTATAGCTGTATTGCAATTGATTTATTGGATGATACTGACAAAATTACAGTGGTACCTTATGTTAGTATTGCACAATTGTTGAAACATACTATTGAAAACACAGAATACCCATACCTTAATAAAGAGAGTCTGTAGGTTTTCTGCAGTGGTGTTTCTTCATAATTGTTCATTTTCCATACACATCTGAAAACTGTCTAAAAAGCTTCTCCTGCCTTTCTAGGTTCAAGACCGTCCACTGCCTCCTCTACCCTGACACAGAATGGTGTCCCAGCAAGACACACCACTGACACTCCTTGCTTTCCTATTTCAGTATTTGGCCCTCTTACCTGGACACTAACTTAATAGGGGGGTCATGAAGCATTGTGGCCTTTCAATAGTCCACCCCAGCTTAGATGCACTCCCTCTGCTGCTTCCTGAAGAGCGCACCGTGTGCAAGGAATTGTATGTAGCTACAAACCCACTGCACTTTGCCCTTTTCAAAAACCTGTTTCTTCATCTCAAGAGCTGCATTGCTGCAGTTAGAGCACAATGGCTACAAGCAGAGGAAACAAAGGTACGTTTGTGAAGGTGTAGGCTGCTTTTAGCACAGCAGCCAAGAGCAAAGGAAAATATTTTAAGTAGATGTGAAATCAAACCCGAAAATTATTTCCTGCTTAATGGAGACGCAGCATCCTCTTTAGCAGTTTGTTGTTTTACCCTTAGAACACTTTTATTATTTTCCTTTGTCATTGGTCTCATTGCTAAATAATCCACATTCTTACAATTTACAAAATGAAGTACGAATGATATTCATTTGAAAAGTCTCTCTTCTCGTCCATTGTGCCTTGAAAGGCACTGTGTTTTTCACAAAAGATGGTCATAAATACCTTCACTTCATTTCTGAGTTCTGGTTATGAAGATGTTTTGAAATAGAATGTGCTGAAAATATTTTTCAAATCAAAAGGATTTTGATTTGTCTTTGTAACAGGTCATTTTGATCATGGTTATGGCAGGACTGGAATGTTTATTTTCATAGTAACCGAAGTGTACGTCTAAGGGGATTCAGTGGAAGCATTTACACATTCCCACATTCCTCTGTATAACGTTGGGTCAAGCCTATCTCTGATACAAAATTCTCTCTTGCTTCTGGTCTTAATTGTCCAAGTATTAAGTGCCTTTTTCTTAGAGTTCTAGAAGCTTTTTTTTATCTCGGCCCTGAGGTGAAGAGTGTTCTACAGCTCCCTAAGAAGGATTCTAACTTCACTGTTTATTAGCCCTTCACTGCTGGACAGTGTGGGATTGAATTGTCTCTTGTGCTTGGCTTGCCTTTGTTTTTCTTTCCTTGCTATGGATTTGTCTTATGAATAAAGCATGCAGCAGACCACACAAACCCCAAACAGGAAGCCAGTTTCTACTTTGTGCATTACTTGAATAATAACGTACTGTATCCCAGTTCATAACCATAAAAACGGCACTCAGAAAACCCCTGGCATACACTCTCCCCAGCCTCTGTGGACTCCACTGGCAAGAAAAAGAAAATCTAATGACTTCTGCAAAATCATGACAAGAATTTAAAGGTATAAAACGAAGCTCACCAGAAGAGTCATTTTCCATTTACAGAGAATGGCACATGGGGCATTTCCAGTCTTTGGAGTGAAAGGGAAGAGATTTGAGATTTATGTAACATTATGAAATCACTCACCTCACTAGGCCATAATGTCTAATTATGCACAGTACCTTAGATGTTAGTAAATGCATTTATAGGGCACTTTTCTATCCTGAACACTTTACATACAGAAGGGAACCGTCCTCAATGGAGTCATTAAACCCTGATGGCTGATGCTCGATAGCCATCGTATTTGAGCAGCCCACTTCTACAATGGACCAGGAGCAGGGAGAGGCTACTTCACCAATAAAATTGAGGGGGATTGCTTTGTATGGATGCATAATTCTGGAAGCCCAGAGTGGAATTCAGCCATGAGACTGCTCAAATAGATTTAATGAGCAAATTGTCACAACCTCAGTTTAACATGTCATCTGAAGGATAAAACCTTCTGCAGCACAGTCTCTCCCGTTTTATCCTGGTTCACGGGGAAGAGCGCCACCTACTGGTCTACCAATAAAATGTACAGCAGTAACCTAGTTTTAATTAGATGTCCCCCACTGCAATATGACAAGGCCCTGCCTTGCTGGGTTTGTGAGATAAGGCAGGTGGTTTGGTTCTTGCCCCAGCCTCTTGTTCCGCACTGCTCTGAGGTTGACAGAAGTGAGAACCTGCTCAGAGTGCAAACAGCATTTGGAAAACTGCAACACGACTGTGTTGTGGCCACAGCTTCTGTGTGTGTCCCAGACTGACTACAAGTGGGGGGAGTGAAAAGGAAGAGGCCTTCAGAGTGGCATTTCCTGTGCTTTTCAACGTGGGTCTGTCTCTCGCTCCCTACGTCTGTCTTGCTCATGGAACACTGTGCCAAACACAAGGTGCAGGATTTTATCTAGTTTGTAAAAATGACAGGTGCTGTCACAGGCTGGTGATTCATCAAAACATGTTTTTTTAGTAATGCATTAAAAGCTTTTTAATCTGTTAAAGTACTGAAACTTTTAGTTCGATGTGTAAAATTACAGCTGAATAAAACATTTCAAACGGGACAAAAGAAGGCCTCAGCAGCTTTAACTAGTCTGGAGAACTCTCACAAAAGATATCAACGCTCACTTCCACATAAATGAAAATGATGAGAACAAAAAACATTTATTGCGTGGCGAGACATTTGGAATTTGCTAAACAATGTGCCAGAACTATATTATTTTTCACTAATTTCTTGGCAATCAAGTCAATGTGCTAATTGTAGTCTTCTGAGGATTTGCAGAAGTGGAAAGAACTGTATTCAATTACACAGGCAGTGCCAAAGAGGACTCTTTCTGTGGTCACAGAAGCCTGAGTGTAAAGGAATAGATCTGGTGACCTGTGCAGTGCTGGCCAGCTGTGCAGCACCATCTGTCAGGGGCATCCTAATGAAAAACATCTGTCTCTTCAGCTGGCCAGCATAGCTTCAGGGCATCACTTTCAGTCTCGCTTTAAATTCCAGTCAAAAACCAATAAAGGAAAGGCTGTGCTGCACACAACACATTTTCCCCACATTTTCATGTTTTTTAAAGGAATACAGATTTTTGGCTTCAGCAACATGGCTGGTAACTTGCTCCATACACCCACAACCCTTCACATAAAGAAGTGCCTCCTGTTCTCAGTTTTAAATGCACTTCCATGTAGGTTCCACTTGTGCCTTCTGGTTCATTTATGTTCTGAAAAGTCCATTGCATTAGTTTTGTCAGTACCTTGAGGATTTGAAAGGCATGCATCATGTATCAGAAAAGAATAATCTACAGTAAATCCAGACCAAGAGCTCAAGAAGTTTAAAATCAAGAAGCAGATGGCATATAAAGGCTAAAGTTACAATAAAAATACACAGAGACATGTATATACTCTCGTCTTCAAATCTCTCAGCTCACACATGAGACAGTGAAGCGTAGCTAGGCAGCCACACATTTCTTGTTGTTGTCCTTTGCCAACAGAGCTTGCTTAGCTGGAAGAGTGTTATCTTCACATGTAACAACAAGCATGATGAAAATGAATTAGTTTGATAAAAATAGGTACTCAGAAGCCAATGCATTATCCTAACCACGCTTTATGCCCACATGAATGACTTCATAGATTACAGAGCAGGTTAGTGATCAGATCAGATAAGACACTCAATATATACTTTCTGAAAACCAGAAGCCTATTTCCGCTACAGGGTCAGGAAATTAATTTGCACCCTTAAAGCTAATATCATTGCACAACAGCTTCATGCAGCTTTACCTAATGAGCATAACATTAACTTTTTCATACTCTACATGTTTCCCACAGAAACATGGTGAATAAGCATTGCAATCTCTTCAATGCTTCATTTCTTTTAGGAATTAAGCTCAGAGCTGCAACCCAGTTAGTAATGATTATATAACAGGTTTTCCATCACACAATGGCAATTCCATTTTGTCTACTAACATACCTTAAGAGCAAGCAAATGCAGTCTTGAAACTGGTCACAAACAACTGGATTGTCTTATTTGACAACATTATATTCTAATGCACCACTGCAAAATTATAAATTAAATGTAATAAGTAAGTAGGTAAAAAGAAAATTAATTAAGTAATTAAAGTAAATAAAAAGTTATACATTAAGCCCCACAGTTTCAGATTGGCCATTGGCATTGCTTCTATGTGTAATTATTGGTTATATAGTATTATATTTCCAAAATAAAAAACAATGATCAGATAATAGCTTAGCAAATTCCTAGGTGCAAAGAGAATATGACTTTGTAATTCAAAATACCTACTCCACTCTACCTAGAAGATTAGTATTGAACCTTGAGATGTACTATTTGTGGGACACAGTAAGAATTAAAGAACTAATACCATACCATTATTTACAGTACACATATAAAACTGTTTAAACATAAAAAACCTTCACTTACAGTAGTTTGAATTTTGATTGCAGTGCTATTCTTATAAATAATATTCAGTAGCAGCAAGTTAAAATTAGCATGTTTCAACTGATAATAAAACCGTCCCATGAAGAACAATATCTTGCCAAGTATCTGTGGTTCCTAGCTACAGTTTGCAGACGAAACAAAACAGAGGAATCTTAGCAGCCAGTTCTAGTATAAGTGATTCAGTGTTTCGCACACGTCTCTCGTCTAGTAAACCCATAGTGCGAAACTGACTTTCATGAATATACAACCGCACTGGTTACTGCATAAACCTATCATTTTTTTCTGAAACAAAAATGCAATCCTATACAGAGCACATAGTTTCGTTTGCAAACTTTATTTCCGCGAAAGTAAACATATTGGTCTTGTTTGTTAATAATTTTCTTTCCTCGACGAGAACTAGACAAAAATAAGTTCGATGACCTTATAGTTATCTAAATTGTTTTTTGACTGAAAGCAAAACATTTACTCCTGTTTGACAGTAAATGGCCTATAATTAAAATGAGCAAAGTTTTATTAGTTAGACCATTGTTCCAATGTTAAAACACTGCTAACGTTCTCCCTTTAAGTCTGCTTGACATGCATGTGAAGGATTATTGAAGAAACAGTAATAATCTACCGGCACAAACTACATTTCCTTTCCACTGGTGAGAAACGTCACGTGCTTCGCGTTATCCACAGGAACCTTTTACTTTGTGCGAATCAGCTGAGGATTGACTCTCTTCGCTGCTTTACTGAGCGTCGCTCTGCGGATCAGTTCAACATTTTGCGAACTTTCATTCCAGAAACAATCAGGTTATTGTTGCAAAGAAATATCTAATGCATTGTCTGTCCGATAGATTCTGCTTTGCTCTAGTTCTTGGGGGGTAAAGCGACCGACTCTGGTTAGTAAATTGTAGTTAAGGTTTTATTCCTTTATGTTTTACAGAAAATAAACTAACAATTTAGGATATGTTTGAAAATACTGTACTGACATTTAGAGTTACCGGTGTTGCATGTTTTTTTTTTACAAATAGCACTTCATTACTGCTTTGCGCGGAGAGTATGGAGACATCATTCACAGGCCGACGAGCTCTCGTCACTGGCGCTGGCAAAGGTAGGAGTAAGGTTTCATTATTAAGCGACAGCGACACCACCTGGCTTTAGCCAGTATAACAACGCAGTGTTACTCAAAGGTCTATAATCTTATAAAAATCTAAAAACGAACTATTCTCTTTACCTTGACTTTCAAGACATGACGACTGTAATGTACTTTGTAGGAGCAGACTCATTCTGTTCTTAAACTAGTGTGTGGTCAAAATATGGTACTAAAAATATGCACGATCAAATATTTGTTATATTTGCAAATTATTCCCCAATTAGTAAATAAATAACTTCTTGAATCTCTTTTAACAGCTATCACCCCACATCTCAGAGTACAGGGTTCACTCTTAGTAGGAGGGATCTGTGTTCATCTGTGAAAAGATTTTGCTGCTTAACCGCAATATAACGCAACAATTATTTTTAGTTATCATTACGTTTAATAAAACAAATACGCGTTTTACCAACAATTAAAGTGTATTTAAAACTTTTCAATACTTTCCGTTTTTCGAAGTCCCATTAAAAAAGCAGTTCATCACAGAAAGAAAATACCGTGCCTGAAACGAGATTCATTTGCAACATTTAAAGATTTAATGTGCTGTAATGACGTTGTTTCAAATAGCTAAGGGGTTCATGCAAACAGTAACTTCATATGCGCCATAATTAGTTGTGATCCTCAACTAATTTCTTTGTCCTTGTGATACCAGATTGTTTCCCCCTAAAAGTCATTTAAAACGTTAATGCAGGAATCTCTAACCTTGCTCTCCAAGAAAGCCCCAGCAGATTTTAAAAGTCAACATTAAACCAATTAAATTTTTAACAAATTAGAACATATCATCCCTCAAAGATCAGAGTTCTCCTACTAAAGCACATTACTTGCTTAATTCATCAGTCACAAATGTTCCTACTTCTTAGAAACAGTCAATTTAAGGGGTTATTTAAGACATAATGGATTGGGGCTCCCCAAAATCAGGGTTAGAAAGTTCTGCTGTTTTTTAAATCCTAGTTACATTATCTACATTAGTCAAATTAAGTTATCTGTACTACATGGTATTATAAGGATGACCGAAAGTCAATTTTTAATGAAAGCCTTGTTTATTTCTAATTCTTTGAGCTCTGCTTCCTTCCTGTCCTGTTATGAATACAGTGTACTTGACTTCTGAATAGAATGACACCTGAGGGTTTGTAATACCTCTGACAAAGGTGTACACGTCTCTAAGCAGTGGGCTGACGTTGTTTCAGGTATCGGCAGGGCAACTGCACTGGCGCTAGTGAAGTGTGGAGCAGAAGTCATCGCAGTCACTCGTACGCAAGCAGACTTGGACACTCTTGTCAAAGAGGTACGGACATCTCCCCACACTGGAATTAAGTCCCTGTAATGGCATATCAGGGAAGTGCAACGATTGACAATACTAATAGCAGTCCTAGGACAGTTCTAGATATTGATTCAATACTCCAGATCTCCCCTTACAGATGTGTAGCACATAAAAGTGAAGCTCCGCAATTGGTCATTTCTGTCTTACGTGCTGCTGAAAATTTGCTTCTTTGAAAGCAAGAAAAACAACTTATAAAAAACGCAATTCTACAGATGCTTAACATTTCACCAATCTGAGTTATGAATGGAACATTTTGTCCCCAAGGTGTTTTTTAAAATGTTTCAAAGAAGCTGGAATCATATGGGTCAATGCGGTGGCTCTGTGGCTAGGGATCTGGGCCAGTGGCTGGAAGGTTGCTGGTTCATATCTCGCGGCCAACGGAGAGGAATCCTACTCTGTTGGGCCCCTGAGCAAGGCCCTTAACCCCGACTGCTCCATGGGCGCCGTATTAATGGCTGATCCTGTGCTCAGACCCCAAGCTTCTCTCCCTGTCTGTGTGGCTCATTGAGAGTAAGTTGGGGTATGTGAAAAGACAAATTCCTAATACAAGAACTTGTATATGGGCAATAAAGTGATCTGATCTTCTCATATGAGACTTACAAGAAGTTTTCTTTACATCAGGTAAGTGTTGCCTCCCTGTCAGGCTTCAATGTGTTGACTCATTAGCTTTGCCATCCATTCACTGTAGGAAATGCTTAATGGACGAGAAGCGGGCACTGGCCTGTTTTCTTATTGGCGTGTGAAACACTATGCAGAGGCAGACAAAGCAGTGAGTGTTCTGACACAGGGCAGGGGGTTTTCCACTGTGAGGGGGGCTGATGAGTGGTCCTGCATCAGGGAGTGTGCTTGTGCACAAGCCTGTGAAAAAGAAGTGAAGCCTGTGCTGTTGTTCCAGTGTCCATCAATCCAGCCGGTCTGTGTGGATCTCTCTGACTGGGACGCCACAGAAAGAGCACTGAGGAGCATCGGCCCGGTGGACCTGCTGGTGAACAATGCAGGCTATGGAGGACAGCAGCCTTTCCTGGATGTCACCCAGGAGGAGTTTGACAAGTAAAGAGTGAAGTATAAAAGTCTCACTTCCATACATGTAGGATACACAGAGCTGGGGCTGGGTGCACGATTTCCACCAGGCTTTCATGGTATAATTAAACTTATTTTAAACTCTAAATTACCATCCATCCATTTTCTACCCATTTATCCTACGGTATACTGGGTTGCGGGGCAGCTGGAGCCCTTCCTGGCAAGCAATGGGCGCAAGGCAGGAAACACCCTGTAGGGGACGCCAGTCCAGCATGCCCAGACACGCAAACACTCATATCAGGGTCATTTTTCCCAGAAGCCAATTAACCTACCAGTATGTCTTTGAACACACTACAATCCACAAGCTCCACAATGCCACACTGGCTAACTAATACCTACCTTACCCTAGCAGTGTTGACTAGACACGTGAGCTAGTCTCAGACCAGCGAGGACTATGCCACACAGCTCAAGCTGAACATTTTCACTTGGTAAGCCACTCATAGGTACCGATTTTTTTGCTCTTCGGCTCAATATCAGTGCCGTCTGCCGTTGGCACCCTGCAAGCTCCGTAGTGCCTTACGGGAGAGTTAGTCCCAATTGGAGGAGAAAGACACTGTGCATCTCTCACTGACAAAACTGCAAGCTCACAGGCACCCATTACGTTCCCTGGGTCACCATTTTGTAGCACACCCAACCCCAGCAGTACCTGCCCAATCATGCGCAGCCACTTGGGAGTCCCCCATCAAAGTCAGTGAGTGACTTGTTTAAATGTCTTCCAGTGTAGATGAGGTACGGACATGAGTTTTAACCCCCTCAGTCTCATAATTTAATTTTCATGTTTCCAGAAAGAGACAATGTGTCAGCTAGTCCTAAGAGATGTAAAAACAGTACCCTGTGCGTTGCCGGAGGGACGATTAGTGAAGTCTATACGGTGAACAGGTTCAGTGGAAGCAGAGTATCCAAGATGCGAGGCAAAAGAGTAGTCCAGAAATCGAAAGCAGGGAGTCGAAGCCAGCAATTCTCAAAGGAAGAATAGTTTAGGGCGTAGTGTGGAGCAGCTCTTCTTGAGGAGTTCTCAATAGCAAGCAAGGGCAAGATGTGAAGAGAGGGTTTAAGCAGGAAACGTGTGAGGCCTTAATTAAGGCGTGAGTGTTCAGTGCGTGTGGGAATGCGATGGTGCTTGTGCGACAGATTGCGATTCGTGACACAATGATTATTTGTGTACTGGAGGTTTAGTTTTTTTCTTTCTATCTGGAGTAAGAGAAGCGAAACCTGCCTCCTGCATTCATGCATTTTCCTCTGACATAGGGAGAAGACTCAGGTTTGCATGTTCTGAGTTAGGATTTAAATCATGCTTATGAGGTCTACTAACCTTAACTGCTGTATGAGTACATGTTTTTAGAAGTCTTTTGTTTTGTGGAAACAGATTTTTTATCAAGTCCTTAAACATAAATTTCACAAGGCATCCTCTTGTTCATTCATTTTTTCAGATGTTTTAATATCAACGTGAAAGGAGCACTACATGTAGCTCAGGTAAGAGCTGTGTTAAGCAGGACCATTTGAGGTGTTCCTTATAGGTTTTCTGCATGGATACCGGAGGCATACTATTTTCCTGCAGATTGCGGCTCGAGGAATGAAGGCCAGGGGGTCAGGGGGCTCCATTGTCAATGTCTCCAGCCAGGCTTCCCAACGTGCTCTGAGAGACCACGCTGTCTATTGTAAGTATTGATCACTGCTCCAAATAAACAGGTCTACTTCCATAGAAATATGAGATCATGTTGATGATCTTGGGCTAATGTTGAATAAGTATGCTTTCCAGGCTGAAATCCACAAAAATAAATGGTTTAGAAATGTTCAAAAACACATGGGGAGAGAGCATGCATGCATTTTTCACATCCTTATTCTACCAGTGGCACACTGTTAGCATTTAGTAATTATGAGCTCTCTTATCCCAGTTGCTCCCTCCCCCCGGTTGTGTAACTCTTTAACTATCTATTCTAAATAGATCAAAATTATTGAAATGGATAACATTTGATGATAATGAGTTTGGTAAATCGCTATTCTTCATGCTATAAAAATCAGTAGTTTATCACTTGGTTGGTTACACACATATACAGTTCTGTTGTTTCAATAGCATTTTGTCCCCTACCTCTGCTACATGTAACATTTGAAAAGGATCTCGTCTTAGTTTACAAGACCTTTGTTTCATGTTTGTAGGTGCAACCAAAGGAGCACTGGACATGTTGACCAAGGTGATGGCTCTTGAGCTGGGGCCTCATCAGGTATATAGCTCATGACTGTCTGCATCCCGATTCTGCTTTTTTCACGCTGCCACTGTGTACAATGTGGTGTAAATGATAAACAGAAAAAATGTATTTTTCACAAATCTAGAGTGGCAAGATATAAAATGTATAGACTAAAAAAAATAGGATAAAAAATTCCAAACAGAATCTGCCAATACAGTCATTTTTTGCTAAAAGATAGCAATTGTTAAAATGCACTTTGTTGGTGCGTGTTGAATTCAAATAGTGGTGTAGTTTTTGGAAGTTAAAAAGCCTTAACTGCACATTGCAGGTAAAAGACACACGAGGGAATATGTAGTGGTTTATATTAGCTGTTTGTACAATAGTATAATTTCAAATGATAAAATGTAATACTGGGAAAAAAAAACAAACAAAAAATAAATGGAATGATGTGAGATTTGAAAAAAAAGTCAGGGACCTGTTTTGTTTATGGCATTGGGGTTGAAAACCAGGTTTTCAGATCATCCACAGCCTTTCAGGTTCTTCTTCATAGATGTTTACCCTAAATATTTTCCTCATCCAGTGAACTGACATCTGTCAGCACCTGGGAATCACCAGTTTGTTGTGTTTTCTCTCAGATCCGCGTGAACTCCATCAATCCCACAGTGGTCATGACAGAGATGGGCCGTACAGGCTGGAGTGATCCGGAGAAGGCCAAGACTATGATTTCACACATTCCACTGGGGAAATTTGCAGGTCAGCTTCTTGCTTAATGCTCGCACCACTGCTGGGGAAAACCTGGTACCTTTGCCTCTTTCTAGAAGGTCCAACTGCATTGAAGCCCTATCACTTCTGGATTTCCCTATATGTATCACAACTTACTTCTGTACCAAGATGTAATCAATCACACAGATGGTAAACTTGAGTTTTAGTAGGAGGAACCTGCCCTTCCTTCCTGAAGATGCACTATTTCCTGTATTGTGTTTTTTCCTCTAAGATGATTGGAATAGGTTTCAGCTGTATTGAAATCCTCAGGATAGAGAGAAGAACATGAGGACATTTAAGCAGGCAGAGAAAATTTCAGTCTTGGTTCCAGAGTCTGATATCCTAGTTTGCTGTGTTTGTGGCGTTCTCTGCAGAGGTTGAAGATGTGGTCCACTCCATCCTCTTCCTCCTCAGTGACAAGAGTGCCATGACTAACGGCATTATCATGCCAGTTGACGGTGGATTCCTGGCATGCTGAGTTCCAGCCTCAACCCAAGTGTGAACTGAAGAGGTGAGGCATGTGTTTAGTCTAGATTTCATACTTTTCACAGTGTACTCTTGGTTTTGCAATTCATACACCTAAAGAAAATACCCAATACCTAATTTTTTCCTTCACAGATGAAAAGATCCTCCCTCACTGATACTAGAACCCTAGAAGGAGAATGGAATCCAATACAGAAAAAATGTAAAAAAAAAATTCCCCTCTAAATGGAACAGATATTGACTGAACATAACTGTAAATGAAATCATCTGTTTGACTGACATGAATAAAATTGAGTCAGTCTGACTACTGGATCATTTTGTTCAACTGAAGCCTAATAGTGCTCCTTCACATGTTAAAGAAAGGAAATCTGTTCTGCGATACATGCTTTGGCTGGAGATGTAAAACCAGAGGAAACTGCTTTTATTGCAAAAACAGGACACAGGAAGAATGGGTGTTTCTGCATTTGATGTTTCTACAGTAGTGGAAGTAGATGCTCTCAAGAGCTGCACTAGGAGACATTACTGAAGTTTAATTTAGACAAGGAAGATTAAAATGTTGTCATCCTGTATGTTCCATAGGGGGAAAAAGGAAATGAACTCTTTTCTTAAAAAAAGTTAATTTCAAACACTTTAGGATTAAACATAAGGTTCTTTGTTGATTGATTAATACTAAATTTACAGGATATATTGTTATGTAGGATTCAAGTGAAAGCTACTTAAAAAGCAGAGGGTGCAAAATAACCAAGTAATTTTTAACCTTTTGTGAAGCTATCAGCTAAGCCCAGCACCAGAGACATCACACTTCAGATACCACGGGTGTTATGTATGACTCAATACATTGCAATCTGGTCTGTATTCAGTCAAAGTCAGAACTTGTGTGCTTTGTGTTTACTAATCCTTTAAAGATACCAGACCCTTTCCCTGCTCCCAGCTGGCCTCTAAAAATGAATTATAATTGCAATTTAGTTTGCATTCAACACACCTTCACACAAATTACCGACACATTCATGTAACAGCCCAGGTCAAATTTTCTATTGTATTTTCACCAGAGCAGTTGTGAACAAGTTTGACTGGATTAAGAGTTATGTTTTCTTTAAAAATCATAGGATGGCTGAACATAGCTTTAGTTATAAGTTCATATTTATTATACAAAATTGTTTTATTTTTTTCCCACAATACTCTTATGACATGAATAGTAATAAAAAATAAAGACAGACAATCAAACAAACATGGAACACGTCTTGAATGAGTTATGCATCTCACCAAACTCTCCTTGGAAATGGCCAAGACGTCAGACAAACAGGCTCTATCCACAGGTTCCAAATAGTTTCCATGCAGTTCAAGAACTCTGAAACTTTAATGGAGACACCCAGACCCCAGTCCCTGAGCATGCTCAGACACACCAGCTGGATGCAGTTGCCATGCCAACAGAGTTTACCATCAAGTACTGTACTGTATTTCAAAACCACTATCAAGCTGTACTACCAAGATACACCACTAGGGGAGCACCATACCGTATCACTGCAAAATTAAAATCTAATCTTTCATATTGGGCACAGCAATTCATTATATTTTTAGCTACTGTGCTTTAACTTTTTTCCAGTAAGACAAATGGCAAAGCAAGTAAGACCTGAGCATCCTCAATCCAGAGTCCTGGCTATGTCTTTGAAATAAAATAAAAAGGTACTTATTTAGATACATAACAAAATTTTTTATTAATGCATACTTTTTCTAAAATGTTAAACAGTTCTTTTATACACTACCTTTTAAATGTAGGGTTTTTGGCAGCAATTAAACAAACCCAATAAAGTGTTGTGTTTTTTCATGTTACATGTGTTTCTTTTGCTTGTGTCAATGTCTATCTCGCACAGACAAGTGAATCACCAAAGATATACTGATACAGACACAGATCGCTTGTTACCAGAGCAACCCAAAACCCCACGCACAAACTCACGCTCGCGCGCGCGCACACACCCTTGCACACAGGCATGCACACAAAAAATGAAGACAAAAGGAATTACAAAAAAAAATTAAATGGAAAAGAAAATTAAGACTTGATGCCCATGCGAACCCCAAGTTTAATAAAGGGGCTTTTCAGGCAAAGGGTTCTGCGGTTTTTAAATTTGGCATGCTAGTCCCCCAGTACTACTTCAAAGCGACATTTTCAGCATTACTTGTTCCCCAAAAATGATGCAGGACCTTTGAGTAAACAGTTCGTACAAACTGAGGCAAGCAGGGCGACCTTTGAAGTCTAAGCATGAAAAAAAGGTTTCAAGAATATAAAGGACACAGAGTCCCAACACTGTTCCTTTCTGATTATGCGCCAGTATTTATGAGCCCTGCCATTCATTTAAGAGTGAAAAAAGATGTCTACGATTTTTTTTAAATCTCTGAATGAGCAAAAACAAAAGGCCTTTGAGTTTTACCGAATCTACATGCTAAACGTTTGTGTTCTTACTTTGATAAGTCAAAATGTAATCGAGTAGGCTGTCTTAAGGGAGTCCCTTTAGAATGGAGCAGATGACACAATGAAGACTGAAGCACTTCCTTCCCAATGTCTGACGAAAAATGAAGTTTAACATTAGCCAATGTTTAAAGTAATCACTAGTTTAGCACATCTCACATTTTGAAAGGAATTCTATACTCATCTTCACTTCTTTTGCGTCCCAAAATGCAGTGTAGGTTGCTGCATAGCAATGTAGATTGTCCCCAATGTGTATTCGGAAATCATATAAGAAAAACTCACTTCTCGCGTGCTGGACCAGTTTCTTCAAAGCACTTACTGTTCATGGATTTCATGTGACAATTCTCAGCATATAATACAAATGTCACCAGCTGCCTTTCACTACGAACTGAAGGACAACAGGAAGTCATCCTTAATGAGGAAGTCAAACAGGTAAAGGGACTCGTGTTCACTCCAGTCCCGCAGTGTAGGCTCAAAGGTTTTCACATCAGAAGTGTACACTGTTACACCTTTCAAACATTCACAAATATGAATAAAAAAAAAATGAAAACACCTGCAAAACAGCTAGCCACGTTCGCACTGCAATAAAGCCACCAAAATCAACTCTCAGATAAAAGAGGATGGGGGTGGGGAGGGGGGGTTGAGGGGCTACAGATTTGGAATATTTCAACTGTATTTTTTTAATAGCAGTATATACATGTATATTTCGTAGGTGTTCTTAAAAGGACATTATATTTTGTTTAATTTCAATACATTTCCTGGTTCTGTCGTTGCTCACTTTCATGCAGCAAATGCATTATCTCAATGCCTTGTTTTTCCTCAATTTCACAAATTCTTAAGGCAAATTTGGAATCTTTGTTGCCGTTTTCGAAGACGGTGGGGCCATGGCGCCAAGTCCGCCTCACCCCCTCACTTCTCCCGGCCTCTGTCCCTCAAGTACCGTTTTTTTGTGTGTATGGATTTCTCTCGAAAGACAGCCAGTAATTGTTGTTGGATTTGTTGGTCGTTGTCGGCGCCACACACACAACCCCCCACCCCCCCACCCCCAACCCTCCCTCTGTTGAATGTGTGTTTTTGTTTTTCCTGAGATGGTGCTCTCCCCCCGCCTCTCAGAACACGGTGCATTTCTTGCCACGTTTCTTCACCGGGGGAGGACAGAGGACAGCGCGAATGGCCTCATCGAACACCGTCTTCAGGCCGCGCTGAGTCAGAGCGGAGCACTCCAGGTACTTCACAGCGCCTGGGAGTGGACAGCAACACAACAACACATGAGCAGATGCCCGGCACACCAGCCCCCACAAAGTCAACACATGAATAGAAAGAGGCAAGGAGTTTTCATAATGGAAGTCCAGCAGAGAATTCAGCTTGTCTGGTTATGACTCAAAGAAATGTCTACATAATGGCCCTCCCACTTCAGAGACATGAAAAAACTGGAATATGGCAATCAGATTTAACATTCATCCATCCATCTTCTAACCTTCCAATTCAGGATTGCAAGAAACGGGCACAAGGATACACACTGGACGGGGGTCCATTACAGTGTTGACAGATATACAAACACACACACTCACACCTTGAACAATCTTCCCAGAAGCTAATTAGCCTACCAGTGTATCTTTGGACTGTGTTTGGGAGGTAACCAGAACACACAAAGGAAACCTAGTCAAAGACAGGGAAAACATGCAAACACCTCACAGATAGCACCTCAGGTCTGCAATTGAACCTAGGGCCCCAGCTCTTGAGGCAGCAATGGCTGCCACTACACCTCCATGCCACTAAGCAAATTTAACATCTCCATGTTAAATGGTTTATGATTATATTTAGAAGTGGTGCCATTTGCCGGGACGCCACAATGTCCAAACAACACACTCTCCTGTAGGAAATGAAGAAGTCACTCCAACAGGTCACAGCAAACTTCATCAAGTTCAAATTTTTGGTTTTCTTTAAGTCTTTTTCACTATTTTATATAAAGTTGAGCTCTGGCAGGAAGAAAAATGGGAGATAGGAATGACACTAGCTTGTTAATTCCACAGGCACTTTTCATCTGAGAATATAGAGCTTGATAGAATGGATTCCAAGCATTAAGGGTAAAAAGGGAAAGGTCTTTAACTCCAGTCAGTGTTATTAAATTATTAAAATATTATTGGTCTTTTTTTCCATGGTGTCCAAGATGAGTTTAGTTAATGTGCTGGTATAACTGGAGGATTTTGTGTTCCTGACTACATTAAAGAAACAAGCGCATGTGCGCACACTCATACACAAGTACACAAATGCAGAAAACAAAGGCTCCTTTGATAGCAACTGATGGTTCAGTCTGATTCTGCTCACTTTATTCCTATGGCATCTTCAACTGCCCCACCCCCACCGCTACCACTACTCTGCCACACAAAGTAGCTCTCTTCCACTTCAGTACCACAGGGGTGGCACCCATCACAACCCACTACAACGAAAGTCATACAGAAAGTGCTCTCCGCTAAATGATGAAACTCGGAGAGAAAACAGATGCCAAAGAAACTACACCCCATGAAGTCCCAAAGTGAGGTTGGTTCTATGTTGATGTATAGCTTTTGGTTTATGGTTTTTGTATTAACTTACACAGAACAATTGGTCTCATAAAAGGTGAAAAACACCTCTAATTCGTCTCAACAAAAAGACAACAATCAGGCACATTTCAAAAACCAAAATCCCAGAAAAACAGACATATGACATAGGCGATGTGAATGACAGTACACTGCTAATATGCCAGATGTGTAAAAGTCGTGGAATAGGTCTTTTGATAGAAGAAGCGATTCACTATTGAAAATTAAAAGACTCACCAGAAATCTCTCAACTGAATATTTCTTCTTTAGCGCAAGGCAGAAATGCAACTGTATAAATCCCTTATATTTTTTTTTACTTAACTTTATTTAAGAGCGTAGCAAGTAAATTCAAAACTAAAGGTTTCCCTTTCGGACAGGAAATTTCTTTAGTAACAACCTGCCTCCGTTTTTAATTGTAAAATGTTTCGAAAGAACACACACTTTTACAACTTCACTTTCACCCCTGCCTCCTAACTCAAATGATTTGTCTTCCATTTCAAACAATATAAAAAGACAACATCTACGTAACTTCACCTAATTTTTTTAACCTTAAACATGTCTTAGGTAATGCCCCTTCCCCACAATACACACATAGATAGATAGATACTTTATTGATCCCGTGAGGGAAATTGCAGTGCAAATAGTCAGTCCTCTGATTTATAAAAGCACGTGAAATCTGTCTGATTCTTTTCTTTGGAGAAGTAAATCTTAACATAGAGGTTTCGACATTTGTTGTTGTTGTGATTCCTTGGAAAGACTTCCTACTCTTACCAATTTCCCTGGCCATCGCCAGCCCCTGGGGATAGGTGATGGGTGCCAGTTTCTTGTCCCTGAGGCGCTCAATGGTGTCCTTATCATCTCGCAGGTCCAGCTTAGTGCCCACCAGGATGATGGGGGTGTTCGGACAGTGATGTCGCACTTCAGGGTACCACTGCTCACAAAGAAAGGGAGGGGTTGCAAGATATATCTAATCACAGAATCAGCCAGACCATAAATATGGGTTTCTAGATGACCAGTGAACATGATAATATAAGTCTAGTGCAGCTATCAGGTTCCTCCAATGCTATTCCAAATGAGGGGCAACTCCAGTCCTGCAAGGACAGATTCCTGCCAGCTTCCCAGGTACTTTTTAATAAGCAATTGATTGACACCTACAAAATAACCCAGGGACATGACTTTCACATTCAGATCAGTTCAATAAAGCAGTGAATGTCCAAGGAGGAATAAATCCAGAGCACCATGTTGCCCTCAAGGTCTCTATTTGGCCATCTGTGGTCTAGGAGTCTTGCTTATAGAGACTCCAAGGCAGCTGGCGTTCTAGGTAGTTCATCAAGACTCATATATACTCCTTCCCATTTTAAAACATATCACTTTATATCCAATGATTACTGACTTTCCTCCTACATTCTTCTTTCTAACTTACAAACCCTTACAGCTCAGCCTCAGCTAATGACTGAGTGCACTCTGCAGGGGAACAATTGTTGTGTTGTACAGTTTACTAAAGCCCAACACATGAACACAGGACGGTTCACTTTGTAACACTCATTTATATTCACTCTTTACCACTTCTTCACAGACATATGAGACAAAATCACATACAAAAGCACACACGTCAACAAGAAATTAAACGTAAGGGAATTGTCAGTATACAATGATGATGTCATTTTAATTATGCATCCTTATTAATTAATTAATCATGGAACCCCCGGTTAAATCTACCCCCTGTGCCTTTCAGAACTTTTGAAGAAGTCTATGAAGCAATGTTTTGATCTCCCTTTATTGGAAATAACAGGAGATATTATTTTAACTCTACAGGCATGCCTGTGACAATCCAGAGAAGGGAAAGCTTTTTCAGGAGCTACGGGCAGGAACGGCACACGGTCAGCCTGGCTTCAGCACACAACCACAAGGATACAGGAAGACCAGTACTGACCTTTGCTCTGACATTCTCAAAGGAAGCCGGGCTCACCAGAGAGAAGCATATCAAGAATACATCCTGTTAAACAGCAAAGAGAAAAGCCAGTTAATGTAAGCCAGGCACTCTGGTGAGCAATTAATAATCAACCATTGATATCAATCAATCAATCTGATAGAAACAAATCAGGAGCCCTGGATGCTTCTAATAATTCCATAAATTAGGACTTTGAAAAAAATGACTACAGCACTATGCTTTTCCTTTTATGTTTGTCCAATGCACGATGGTATTAATTTACTGCAATAAATGTTCAAAAACATGGTTTTTGTTTAGGAAAAATGGATAGATTTTTGTTTTCAGCAAACATGGTTACCACAGTGTTTCTGAAGGAACACGACAACAGATATATTAAGACCATGGCACGGAAAACTGCATCACTTGTATTGAAATGAGGAACAGAACTGGAATATTTAGAAGGTGATTTTACATCAGTCTACTTCTGGCTCCTTATTTTAGGCACGCGTTGCCTGTGGGGATTTCGACATCATTTTCCACTACTGGAAAAAAGCAGACGTAATGGCTTTTGCTTCAGCTGAGCCCCTGTAACTAGCGAGCAGAAGGTCTGAGCGCTCAAATTGCTCTTTAGTGGACATTTGTACCAATCACTTAAAAAGAAAACTAAGGAGGGAGCATAGTGTCCGTGTTTCTCTGCCTCGGCCCTGGTAGAAGGAGCTGTTGTCTGTGAGCTGTGTAAGAATGCACCAAACACAAGCAAACTGCAAACTGAGTGGAGCACAGGGCGTCTATTTAGCAGTGGGATTACAGAATAGCAGTTGACTGACAGATTCCTGTGCACTAACTCATAAAAGGAGACTGGAGGGAACCTTGTGGCTCCGGTTCCAGTTAATTGAAATGCAGGGAGGGTAACAGGGTCAGGACGGGGGATTAATACCTGGCACAGTGAACAATAGCTGTACCACCTGACTCACCCCGTCAGGCAAGAGACAACAGTCAGCCCCAGCACAATACAGGGATTATATTAAAAGACCTTCCGATCCTATACACATCCTAGCGTGCATACATTTATTCTTCAGCATAGGGTTCCACGCTTTTCTGGTGGTGGAATTTTGCAGAGAAAAACACAATACACAACAGTACCATAAAAAGCAGCTTTTAAACCAAATGAAGTATAACTGCGTTGAGAGAAACGCAATCTAGAGTATACTGTACTTCCCCTGGCTGGTTTTAAAAGTGACTCATACACAGTCAGGTCACTCACCATGTTAAAATGCATCTTTCACTCTCTTCGTGGACGGCGCAGTCACATTAAATACCTTTCCTTTCGTATACGTACTGTACACGTGCACAACATTACACACTGGACATGAACGTTGCAATCCTGAACAGAGCAATTCAACCTGACACCTGAACACCAGAAGTCCTTCTGTGTATATAAATATTGGTCTGAACACAAAATTTAAAACTCTTATATTCTGCTTATAGTTGGAGTGTTCTTTGGAATAATTTTTATCTTTTGCAATTTGGTTACATAATTCATCTCTGTAAAAGCTATAAGCATTCTTCATGCACCTTTTAAGCGTAGTAGGAAGTATTCTAAAATAAATTCTGTAGTTTCAACATGAAACAAGTGGCACATTATTGTTTAGCAGTGCTAATTTTACTGCAGTGGCTTCTATGCTTTGTCTTACATTATTTCTTCTTTGTTGTGTACTCTGTGGGTTCTGTGATGTTGACTAACTGGGGTTTTGCACCAGCTCATTCTGAACTGTGGAATGTGCAACAACGAAACACTTCCCCCATGTGACTCTCATCCAGCAATCACTTGTTGGCTGAACACTTACAGTACTTATCCCAGGGGTTCAGGTGAACAGCCTAAACAGAAACAAGAAACAGTACAACAACAAAAAATGACAATAAAACAAGAAAAGGGAACTTGAACTCATACAGTCTGTGGATAGGAGAGTGGTCTCAGGCGGTCATAGTCCTCCTGTCCTGCTGTATCCCATAAGCCCAGGTTCACAGGCTTCCCATCTACCATCACATTGGCAGAGTAGTTATCAAAACTGCAAGAGAGGGGATGGCATTGTCAAACTGTACCAAGCAACAGTCCATGGAGAAGCCCAGATAATTGCGACACGGTCCCGAAATAACTTTCCGCTTCCGAACTTGCAAAGAATTACACCACTGAATTATCTCTTCATTCCAGTTTCCTGCTCTTATTCATATCCTCTGAACATGTAGTTTGAAGTGTGGCAGTGAGAGCCACATAGCTAGGACTTCCTGAGGCCCCGACATGAAAATCCAAGAACAAAGCTCCTCTTTTCTGGACACTCCACTCAAAGCACTTTACCGGTAATGGGGACTCCCCTCCACCACCACCAGTGTGCAGCATCCACCTGGATGATCCAAGGGCAGACAAAGTGTGCCAGAACGCTCACCACACATCAGCTATCAGTGGGGAGGAGAGCAGAGTAATGAAGCCAATTCATAGTTGGGGATTATTAGGAGACCATGATTGGTAAGGGCCAATGGGAAATTTGGCCAGGACGCCGGGGTTACACCCCTACTCTTTTCGAGAAACGCCCTGGGATTTTTAATGACCACAGAGAGTCAGAACCTCGGTCTTATGTCTCATCCGGAGGACATCACTATACTGGGGCATTAGGACCCACATGGACCGCAGGGTGAGCGTCCCCTGCTGGCCCCACTAACACCTCTTCCAGCAGCAATCTTAGTTTTTCCCAAGAGGTCTCCCATCCAGGTACTGACCAGGCACACACCTGCTTAGCTTCAGTGGGTTGCCAGTTGTGAGATGCAGAGTGATATGGCTGCTGGCACTATAATAACGTATAGTGTTCCATTTGTTTCAGTTTATGAAGAAAACTGTTTAAGTTACAAACACTGCATAATGTACTGCTGTCCCTTCATGTCTCTAGTACATCATATTTGGCTGAGAAGCATTCTGATGGAGCCCCAATCGTCACCCATCCGATCCTGCTGGTACTCACACAGTGGGGATGTACTCTCCAGGGAAGGCATTTGTGGTGTAGCTGATGAGCAGGCAGGTCTTACCCACAGCACTATAAGAAAGCAGAGGCAGTAAATCAAGTTAAAAATACCAAAAAGAGAACAGCAGAACTAGGACATTCACTGCCGCTCCTCTCCCTAGCAAAAGCAGCAATGCAATGCAGAGGATTACAAGCAACAGTGCCCGGGAACTATCGGGAAAACAGCATTACATCATCCCTTGTGCAGCAGTGAATGACTGCATCAGGGCAGGATTTGTTCTGGATCACCATGAACTGTACCCGTGCCATCTTAGGCCAGGGCAACTTAATGCGTCTCCTTTCCGATCTATACTACTTTGTTCCAATTTGCTGCTTTTTCATGAAGTTGAACAGAGTCATGAATCAATTAAGCAATTAAGAGGAGAGAGCTAATGCAGTGCAATGGGCTGGAAAGAATGCTTGCTGAGCCATTCTGCTTTCGGGACATGTGCCATCGTGACCTGACCCTTGCAGCATCTGATATTCACACCTCTAAGGAACACACGTCTTCTCGCGATCACCAGCCCCCTGCCTGTAGAGTACGTTGCTCTGGTAACTAAAGAGGAAGCCCCGATACATGAGATGCTCTTATCAGGTCATCCGCAGGGAAAGAAAGAAAATCATCGGAAACTGAAGTCAATCTGTGACAT
The DNA here is from genome assembly GCF_059453375.1 of Lepisosteus platostomus. NCBI lineage: Eukaryota > Metazoa > Chordata > Actinopteri > Semionotiformes > Lepisosteidae > Lepisosteus > Lepisosteus platostomus. The sequence continues at coordinate 41,089,246 of NC_142621.1, forward strand.
CTGAATACTGCAGGGAATAAACTTACTCTTGATTTCTCACACCTGCTGACGTGACCCATGAAATTAGCGTGTGTGAGTTATAGGGGTCTCGCCCAGTGCTCATCAAATTTACCCTGATAATGCTAGAACATCTCTACAGTTCCCACCCCCACACAAAGTAAGCAAATTCAGTCAATACCAACCCAGCCTCTCTGTGACACTCGGTATTCTACTCATCGCTACTGCTGCTCAATTAGTCCTGCATGAATCAATTTTTTCCCCCAACAGGCCGAAAAGGATCATTTTTAAATAAACAAATTAAAGCCCCTGACAAAGCTTGGCATGTCACAAGACGAGTGTCATCACGTGGATTTGGTTTTTGCCTAACCTGGTATTGCATACTGCAGGCATGCAAAATAAGGATTCTTTTTTAATCAAAAATATTTTTTTTTCAGCAAAGAAACAGAATCTCTTCTTTGTAACCTATCGTTTTGCTCTGTTGTGCATTTTAACTGTGCTTTTGATTCTTCCGATAGTACAGCCTTCCTGTGAGTGCAAGCTGTGAAGGACGTGTTTTTCTCTGATCTGTTACCCAGTCAACATCTCTTAATTGTTTAAACTTAATTTGTACAGCAAGCCCACCAAGGCAAAGCACACTGAAACAGTTCTCATGAAAATGCACAAAAGCTTAAGTTTTCCCAAGCATAGATTTTGTTCTTTTGGTGGATTAATTTTTGCTTCATTTGGGGAATTTTATATACGTTTTTTTTCCCTTTATACTGTGCCCCATAGCTGTGTCAAGTGCCCTTCCAAATGTAAACTACCATCACCAACACAGTGACATTATTTCACAGAACATATCAGTGACATCGTAAGTGAAGCAGCAGAACACTTCCTTACCGTACACCTTGTACACCTTCCTCTTGTACTGCTTTTTAATAATAGTGTGTAGCAATCAGACAATTGACAGGACACTTTACAAACCAGAAAATGGCTTCCACACTCTTGTCTCCTGCAACTTTGCACCAAGCCACTTCATGGCTTGTGGAGACTCCTATTACTGTCACTACATCGTACTTCTTGCTCTGAGAGTCCTGGTGGTGAATCCAGGTAGAGCTGGGCGATATTTCGATAACGATAATTATCGCAATATAATTTTCCTCTATATAATTTTATCAAAAGTTCGATAAATGTTCAATATATATGTTTATGCTTGGCGCATGCGTACAAAATACAGCGCGAGTGCGCGTACGTGTTGCAGACCAGGCAGCTAACAGATCTGTTTAATGTTTCTGCTGTTTGGCAAGTGTTTGTTGTGTTCTTAAAATAAAGAGTTGTTTAATTTACCAATTAACTGTCTGGTTTCTTCAACTTTCACTCAGGAGAAAGAATCTGCCTTTAAACTTGAAAGAAATAATGATTTGACATTTATCGTGATAATTATCGATATCGACTGATACAAAAATGTTTATCGTGATAATGTTTTTGGCCGTATCGCCCAGCCCTAAATCCAGGTGATGTGGGTGAGATTGGTCTTCAGCTACGCTCTTCTACACAACAGAACTGCATGAATGAAAACTGGTCTCATCTTCTAACAACATCGCGATATTCAGCCATGTGTTCTCTCCCAAGTTTTTACTAAGGGCTAAAATCACTTTTAGATTTAATAGTTTTCTATGAAACAAAATCAAATAAGAGAAACAAGCCAGGCCAACGTCAAGAAATGTAAAATGTATTTTGTTACAAAAAATGGTTGAGAAGTCATAAACGATTAACTAGGTTAAAGTATAACCCTCTCTGACATGACTATGGCAGCCACAAAGGTCCACAAAAAAGGTCCAGAAACATCAGTGTTTCTTGTCCAGGGTCTTGAGGATGAAAGCTTTTGGCTTGATTTTAGAGAGAGCTTCCAGCCAAGGGGAAAAAGGCCTAAAGGTGGTAAAATCTGAAATGGGCTCATCTCAAAAACATAACTAAGATCTAAAAGGCTGAGATAAATTCAGACTTCTTTTATGACTATACTGGCCCACTCTGGCAGTCTAAGATCTACAACACAGTGAAGTACAGTACTGGATGGAGGATTCTCAGGGATAGCACAACTGCAAACTCAAACAAACAGGATCCAAGAATATTACCCAACAGTTCAGCCATTTCTGCCACTTCTTAAGGACTTCTTGATTACATAACACTAATAACATTGCCTCCACATGAAGCAGAACCCTGTTGCCTTTGGCACTGTGCACTCACTGTGAACACAGGAGACAAAATCTTCCGTTTGCCTGTGTTGACCACATTAAGATTGAAATTAGTTTGGCATTGATAAACACCAAAGATACAAGAGAAACTATAATCATGAGCCTTCTTTACAGCCTTTATCAGAAGTAACAGGAACATGTTACCTTCCCTTGTCGCAAGGGTCATCTGGGCACACTAGTCTGCTATTCAAAGACAGCCCTAACTTCTCAAATCCACATGATGCCATGATAAAAGGAAACAATGTTTCTCATTCTGTTCCCACCAAGTGTTCCTTACAACCCTCAACATGACTGATGGCACCTCAGACCATTTGTCATATATCAGGCGTTAACTCTTATCTCAGCTGACCAAGGGGTCAGTGGTTACTGTGTGGTGAAACAGGAAGAACTCCCCAGCACAAATCTCTAGCTATAGGTGGCAGATTGGATGCTTTCTTTTACAAAATTCTTCCTTGGAGGGGACTACGAAGCAATAATCTGTTAGGAGTAGACAAAGTTATATAAGAAACTATCAGGGTTCATTTTGAAGTTCTCCGATACCAGTAAAAGTCTGGTATTTAAATGTGTTCTTCCAACTTGCACTGCCCTACAACACTGTGGAACAAATAGTGAGCACGGATGGAAAAATACGGTTTTATACTTTAAAACTATAGAGGTATGATCATAGATTTTACACAATCAAGTGCAAAGTCTGGCTGAAAATATACCCAATCCAGGAAATACCATCTGTAAAAGTTAACAAGAGAAAAGCTTAATCATTACTATGAAAAAATTTGAAGCAATTATTTTAGATATACCCACCCGTTTCAGAATACCTCATTGTGTGTTTTTGCTTCTCTTGGCCCACAGCAATGGACCCCACAACTGTACATAAAAATAATAAGGAAGGGTAGGCAGACTTCTCTAACCCTTGCACCTTCGAACCATTGCAGATTGCGCCGCCCTGTAGCTGAAGTTCAGCATCAACCGGAACAGACACACGACCCTCACAATGTCTGGGGTGCCACAGAGAGCCAGGAGGCTTGGCTTACTAATCCCGCCCTCCTTCATGGTGCTCGGCCAACTGTCCGTCCCCTCTTGGGGTATCTTGCTCACAGCTGGCTAGTGACATATGCAGACATTCAACTACATTAAATAAAAAGGCAGCTGCTTCCTGACATACTAACTTCAAGAGACATAGGAGTGATAAAAAAGGTTGACAAGATAGGTGGACAGCAAGGCAAATATGACAGTTTCAGCTGATTTCTGCATGTGCAGGTATGTACACACGAGCAGACAACACTCTCCAAGATTATAAACACAGAGTACAGGAAGGCTTGGCCACAAATATTAGTGTTTATGCTTTCCTTTGATCCTTAGATTAATACCTTTACATCCCTGAATAGACAACAGTTTCCTCTTTTATACAATACTATAGACACTGATATCTAAGTGTAATCACAGTGTAAACTGTGTCCTCTTTATAGCCAGGAAGCTGTATGTCAAGAAGTGGGGTGTGGTCCCTGAAAAATAACTTTAAGCATTAATGTCTGGAGAAAACTAACAAAATAACACACAGTATACGAACAACCCAAGATGTGCATGGTGTTTCCAAACGAGAAACCACATTGTAAGTCCTATAACAAGTACTTAAACAACTGTATTTACCTGTGAGTTTGCAAGTACGTTTTTGGAGAAATCAGATATACTTTTCTATGAAGCGTTCTACAGTAAGGACCAGCATTTTGATAAAAGAAATCAAGTCCCTGAAAAGGAGAGAAAAACCAAAAGCATGTCTTCCACTACCTAAAGCTCTGAGGTTGAGGCAGGTCCCTCACACTTTCTGCCTTCTTCCGTTTTATACATGCATAACCCAAACCGAGAAACGAGAGGACAAATTAGCCATGTCTGTCTGGCTGGCTGCCTGCTGCTGAAATCTCCCCTCCTGCTCTCTCTCCCAATGTGACAGACTCTGTCCTACATAGACTTAGCTGGGGGGCAGACTCCCAGCCCCCTGTCGCTGTTATCTGTTCAGATCAGTGGGAGGACAGGGATGGAGGAATGCAAAGTGACAGCTCTGCGAGAGGTACAAACACAGACCCAGAATAAATCGGAAAAGGGGGCAACCATGGGGAGGTGCTGGCGGGGAGGGGGGTTCAATAACTGCGGAGCTGTGCGCATGAAAGCTTCACAGCCACAGGGGCTGGCCTTTCTTGGCAGCGTGAAACCACCACACAACTGTCTGGACTACTGAGCTGTGAAAGGCGGCTATCCGGCCGGTAACTAATAAAGAGCTGCCTGAAGAAGCTGCTTGTGGGAGGTGCAAGGCTGCTGTCATGTGACAGCTGGATCCAGGCTGAATTCTTAACTCTTCGGTGCCCAGGCTCTACTCACCCACTCCTTCCCAGCCAGTCCTAACTTCAAGATATGATGGGATTGCAGCAATGAGCGCTACAGTATGGTGGAGTACATACCTTGTTGGATTCTGCCTTAGAGGCATTCAGTCATAATCCCACAGGTGGTAACTTCAGCCAAGCACACACACCAAATTTCATAATTGACATCAAAAGCACTACGGTCACACTCAACTTTCATACTGATTATGGGATTATAACATAGTATTTAGGCCTGTAGATTATGAACGCAACATAGTTAATGTCCACAGTGCACCAGAACAAGCTGCAATCGCTGGGAAGGAGGGAAATCCCCACAAGCCTTCCCAAAACCACAATGCCTTCCTCTACCTAAAGCCCCGAGGTGAAGGCAAAACTCTTCCTGCCTTCTACAGAAACACACTTTGCGACAGAGAGGATCATCTAAACAGAATCTTCAGAAAATGCTTCGAGGTGCCAGGCAGGAAATTACCCTGACCGAACAAATAAGGAATTTCTTCCATTAACTACGACCTGAGGTTAAGGCAGGATTTGCACTTTTCCTGCCTCCTACAGAAACACCCTTGGACAGCCCAAACCAAAAGGCGAGACAAGACGAGAGGGCAGAAATTACCCACGTCTCTCTGACTGGCTGCCTGCTGTCACAGGCTTCCCTCCTGCTTTCAGTAGGACCGACGACGTCCGACACACAGGACCGAGCGACAGTGAAAGAGGTGTCACCAAGCGGCTCAACTCCACAATTATTTTCCACTTTTCATCTGGTTTTGTGTGCGCATCACTGAGGTCTGGGTAAATATTACCCTTGGAAAACAGAAACTTCTGTAGTATTTTGCACCGAGCTTTCTCACTCTTTTTAAGAATTATTTCCATTCACATTTGTAGCCTTGATTAGACGAGAGTCCTGTCACCAGGCACTGAAAATGGCTCATTCTTCAGTGTACATCTGAATGATTCCCTATTTCTACAAATTCTTTTTTCAACAGGTAAAGACCATGTAAAGAACAGGGAACAAAAAAATCAATACAAATCAATTTATATAGGTTAAACTAGGAAAATGCAATTAGATGCAGAAATATCTAAATTCTTTTAGTGACGGCTCATTAATTGGCGATAAAGAAAAGGCACTTCTGAGAGATGATAATGAGCAATCATCCCAATAGAAACCACATACTTTTCTCCCCAACAAAAATTAAATTTTGACACAAGGCTTCAATCTGTAAAACATGTTTTGCAAATTAGCCTGATAGTGTCAAGAGCAGTAATGGCTACTGGGCTGAGGAAGGTGAGGGCAGCCACTCCCAGCGCGACTGAGGAAGAATCTCTCTGCCAGGGAACTGAGAAATCTTTAGGACAAGAGGTTGAGCTTACATTTCCACACCAGAGGAAAGCCCAAGAAGACGCAAAGCACGAGAGACATAATATGGGGTGGGGAGTCAAAAAGAGAATTTAGAAAATAAGCAAGACTAGCAGCTCGAGAAGACGGCATGAAGAAATTTTCTTTGAAATCGACGGGTCACGTGTTATATTGGAGAGTTTGTTCTGATAACAGATGGTAACGAAATTCGGGTTTTCAAACCCCAACCACAAATGCTAAGAGATCCCAAAGCATTACCAGACTGACAGGAATGACAGCCGATGCCGCATCAACCCTCTTAATCAAAACCTGTTTATGCTGAAAGTTGTGCTTCACTTTTACGAAAGGTTAACGATTCCGGATTGTTTTAAATCTCACGAAAAAATACGACTATAAAAACCTTTTATGATGGCCCTGTTCTAATAGACATTCAAAGAAGTATAAACTTATTCACAAAACAATCGAACGTTGACAGTAGTGACAGGATGTCAATGAAAGCAGCTGCCATTAACAAGTGTGAATACAGCCTTTCAAACCAGAACCCAGTACGGAAATCCAGTGATGAACAGTTCTGTCCTACCGTTACAGTATATCGCCATGGACTACACAGAATCGAAGGGTGCAAACGGAAACACCCCTTCCCTTTTAATGAAATATAAACGCATATTATTTGCACAGGAAACCATTCACCCAATTTACAAGAAAAAAAATAGGAGAAGCAGGTTCTATATGTAGGACCTCAGAGCAATTTATCAGTGGAGTCGCCACTGGATCTTTAGTTTTAGGGATTGTGACTGTCCATTTCAGTCTCCCATTAAAGCTCAGGGCGAATACACCCATCCAGGCTCGACAATATCTTTTTTTCTTCTACCAGTGAATTTAACTTATTTTGAGGCCAAACCAAATACCCCCACCCAGCAACAGATTATCCCAGATCTGCCCACCCGAAATGCACCAAATTCTGCCGTATTCACAGCCATCTGAACAGAGAGATTTATAGCCTGCATTTTGCATTTACTGGACCCAAAAATAACCGATCAACGCCCACTAAACCAAGTTGAAACCAGCATTACTGAAAAGCAACCAGAAGCAGGAGTGCAAAGACCGATACATTTGCCTTCACAATTAAAATCATATAGGTGTGAAACCATTACATCATAAAATATGCATAGCTCTGCCGAAGCTGTATGTACAGCCAGCTTTCAAATCCAAGCGGCTACTGTACTAAATCCAGCTTAGAACTCGGCCCCCTTTTTTTCAAATAAAATGCCATGATTGTGCTTATTTAAATTCATTCCAAAGGACATCACATGCAAACTGTCACTCACACTACCATTGTTTTAAAATTTCCTTCCCCAGAAGATGACCGTTTAATAAGGTGGAAATACCGTAGTTTTTTCATTGCACGTTTTCCACATCAACCGCATTCTTTCAAGTATTTTTTTCCGTGGAATTTCGGAAATGACTAAAATATGAATCCAGCGCAAGGAATTCGAGCCAAACACACATCTTTTACAAATCACCTTAACTGAATACAATTTTTACGATGAAAAACGGGGAATACAGAGATTCTACCTATTTTTTCAGCCCAGAGACAAGCCCCAGCCCTTCTTGCAACAATTGCATTCTCACACAGATGCCTCTTTCATTCGCACGGGGGCAAAGAAAATGTATTTCAAACGCGGTCTGAGATATTTTTACTTACCCGTCGCCGACAACCACGCACTTAATGGCCTGCATTTGCAGAGAGTGAGGTTTTTACACACACAGGACTCCCCAAGATATTTTAAATTCGCCCGATTGTGACTGCGATTCGAGATTTCTGTTAATAATAACGGGGCTGGTTCGGCAAACGACAGAGCTGCAGCAGCAGAGTCAAATGCCGACAATAGCCGATTCTCTCCGGAAAGAGGCGAGCCCGTTTAAAGGGACCGTACATCGCTACCCCCTCCCAAAAATGTGGCTTTTGAAAATGTTGTCCTTCCTGCTTCCCAAAGTCTTTCGGTTACTTTTTATTCTTGGTGGTTTTAATGTCTTTTGATCTCGCGTAAATGCCTGCGTTTGATGTACCCTGCTTTCTCTGTTTAATACGAACTCTTAAGTTTTTAAAATGTTTTAATTTCTAAAATACGTTCAGCCAACAACTATTGTTTATAATTAAGATTACTTTTAATTAGCGGATTGTACACTGTAAACCACACTGAGATGGAGCTAGCTCTGTGAATTGATTTATCATGAAAATGAAATCCGACTTTTATATTTGGATAAGGCTCCTGTGAGTTAATAGCGTACGGCCGACATTGCAGGTTGTGCGAGCCGGCTTACCAACGCGGTGACGTCACCGCCCTTCCTAGTGAATAGCGGGGACCTCAGCCTCTAGGTTGAGGGGGAGATTTCCCTTTAGCTCAACTGGCTGGGTCCCTGTTGAGTGCCGCCGGAGGCCCGGGTTCAAGTCCCCAGCGGCGTGGGTACATAGCCACGTGAACCCAAGAGCGCCACAATAGAGAAGGCAATTGTGAACACGTGTTCAGTTAAATCTCAGCCTGCACTCAATAGTGGTTTCCTGACCTATGAAACATCACCCTAAAATCGCTAACTGGATACAGAGACAACAGGGAAGAGCCTGGTGTTTAAAGGGAGTCTAGTCTAGAGGAACCTGCTGGGGTACTTACAAAAATACAGAGACACACAAGCACCCCCCACCACATAATGAGATACCATCAATACACAATGAATAAGTTCTTTAAAAAACACAGAATCCTTAATAATTAGCATTCCAAGAGTCATCCACTGCTAGCTAGGCCAATCTGGGTCTAATTAAGTGCAGGACGGACACCACCACCCAGTGTGCTTTCGGTTAACTCTATACATTACTCTGGAGAGACATTCATAGGGTCCAGTAGACAGAACATTCTGAAATCCAGTCCAGTCCAGTTTGGTAGTTATTAACTTATTGGCACAACGATCTTGTTCAGCTGCTTCTGGAAGCAAAGTACAGGCTTCAACAGCATAGCTGGGTAGCTTTTCCAAACTCCCATAAAGGTTTTCACATAGTTTCCATTTGTAACATAACATCACTTTATGAGACCTATACAATTTCTTGCATCCCGAATTAGTCTTTTCGCATACCCCAGCTTGCTCTCTATGAGACACAGACAGGGAGAGAAGCTTGGGGTCAGAACGCAGGGTCAGCCATTGTACAGCGCCCCTGGAGAAGTTGGGTTTAAGGGACTTGCTCAGGGGCCCAACGGCGTAGGATTCCTCTGCCGGCCGGGAGATACAAACCGGCAACCTTCCAGCCACAGGCCCAGATCTGTAGCCTTATGTTTCATAGTTGATTCTGAAAAGTCCACTCCTTTGTCTTTTAGCGTTAAATGTGTTTAGAAGTTTGAATGAAGTCTTCAAGGTATAAATTAATGATGCTTTTAAATATTTAGTGAGAAAGCTTTTTTTTAAAAAGAATGAATCTGTTAAATATTTTGTGATGAAAGTACACCTGTATTTCTGAATTGTGCCTGCCCTGCCTGGCCATCAGTACGTTGCGAAACCCTTTTAAACTAAAAAAATGATTTAATTGTAAAATATACAAAACTTGAAAAAGTCTAGAAAAATATATAGTTAAGACATATACAATTCATTTACATTAAAAAAAAGCAGGAATCCATTTTGTGATTGTAGAAATGATACAAGTACTTAACAGGATGAAAAAGTGTTGATAAAATATTTTCATCCTACATCCATTGAAGACCCTGTATTGGTTGCACTGTTAAACAATAGCACAAATTGTATACAGATTGGGATATCATTTTTTAAACAGACTCAAAATGACATACATATGTAATAGGAATGCAAAGCCAAATAATACTGTCAAAAATTAAAACATAAAAACTTCTGTCCATAAAATACATTAAAGTTAAGGCTGGAATCAAAATGGTCTTGGATGAACTTTTCATGAAGTCAATTCCTAGTCAATTCTTACTTTATTCTTCAACAAGGAAATAAGATGAAAACTGATCTGCATAATTGTACATATCACTGCTGAAAATGAAACAGTTGTAAAAAGAAGGCAATGATTGGCTAATTAAGAAGATATACTGTTATTAAACAAAACGTATGCTATGCACATACAGTAAATAACCATATTCAGCACCAGGTATTAAATTAAACGTGTAGAAATAAAACCCCATTGCTTATCAGCAGACATTCCTCTTTGATTTTTCCCTGCCCATCAGTTGAATCAAACCAGACTAGAACTGTGCAGTGGGTCAATATTGGCATTAGCAACCATTTTGAACCAAATATGGCTCAGCCAGTCACAAACTCAAACCGAGAGCGAAATCTTCTGTTGAGTTAAGTGTAGCACAACAGAAATCAGATAGTGACCTGATAATGAAAAAGTCATTTTTTTATTGCTAGAGCCCTGTCTGGCGCAAGCTTACAGAACAGCTGAGCTTGTTTTAAATGCTCCATCTTTGATGGAATCCTGCCTCCTGGAGTGTCCCTCTTTCACAGCTGTCCTTGCACTTCCCATGGAGACCTGCTCATTCTGCAGATCAGCAGGACACTACCGCCTGGGAGCTCTCATGTGGGGGCAGCGGTTCTACTTCTTGGGGCTGTAGCTGCTCAGCGAAGAGCCCTGCACATATGTGAGAATGGCGTTCTGCAGGAAGCTGGCCCGCTGAGCCTCGTCGTCGCGGATCCGCTGGATCTCCGCGTCCCGCAGCCTCAGCTTTTCCAGCAGGGAGGCGATCTCGCTCTCTTTATCCAAAAGCGCCTCTCGGTGGCGGCTTGCTATCACTGCAGAAAAGTCAAAACAGTTTTTCTTTTCACCACCAAAAACCCGTAACACAGCCAGCACATGGAAGGAAAGAAGAATGCCCGGCTTATGTGAAGTAGCTAACAAATGAAAGATGACACTTATGGTTTTGATGGGACACTTCTTTCTGGAGTATGAGAAACATCTGATGACATTAGATGAACAGATCAATTAATTACATCACAAAACACATTTTACACAAATTCCTACTTGAAATATATATATATATCTAATCGCCACAAGGAGGGCCTTAGATGACGACTATAAATTTACTAATATCCTTCTTATAGGTGTACAATGTTCCTTCTTGAATACAAAATATATACAGACAATGTATGACATGCCCTGTGGCTTGCTCTTTCACCAGGGTTTTTGATTGTCAGGAGCTCGAATGTCTCTTTAAAAGAAATACATACCTTTCATCTCCCGCTCCAGGGCGGCAATTTTTTCCTTCAGCCCCGCCTGGGTGGTCCTCTCGGCCTGCAGGTGTCCAATCTGCTCCTGCAGCTCCACCCGCACACGGCTTACTTCCGCCACCTTTTCCTGCTCTTTTCCTGTCAGCTCCTGGACACACACGGCACCCTGTCACTGCTTTGTGACGTACTGTACTGTACAAGGTACTGTACACACAGCCTGGACTTCACCCAAGAAGACCAAGAGATTCTGATCTATTTTTAGTTTCCCCAAATTTACTACACATTAAAATACATGTTAAATGTCAATTTAACTTGTTAGCATACATTTTATCTTTATTTCACCATTCTCTCCCAACCCTCCAAGTCTGGCAATTAAGTTTGAAATTCTCCAGGTTTCTGGAAGACATGAGCTAGTGTTTTTAATGGTGTTTCTAAAAGGTGTTTCATATAACCTCAAAAGTCAGAGTAACTCTTAAAAGATCACCATCTTTTTTGTCTCTTTCCATGATGAATATAAAACAGCCAAGGAATTCTAGAAGTACTTTAATTTTAGTGTTCTTGTAAGCAAGGTGTTATTTAATTAACTTGAACATCAAATCCTAAATCCTAAAACGTTGCTGCATATATTAACATAAATTAACATAATATTTCAAGATTCAGCAAGTATCAGTATATTATATTCCTCACTGTCAAGTGAAAAACAATATTTTCTACAGATTAACTTACAAATGAGAAAAGGGTAAAAATCCACCTAGAGTAAAAAAGTACAAGCTTAGATTAAGTTATTAAAGTCTCCTCAGCAATGTTCCTTTTTTTCTTTAGGAGAGACACAGCTGTGAATCGTGTCTGAATCAGAGTGCCAGGGCAGTTATTAACTCACCTGCTGCAGCTCCTCAATCCTCCTCCTCAGCCCATCCATTTCCAGGGCCAGCTGGCTGTTCTTGGCCTGCAGCTCTGCTGCGGTCTGTTTCTGTTGGGCACAGAGCCCCTGGGCCTCATCCCGCGACTGACGCAGGGCCCGCAACTTCTCCTCCACAGCGCTCAGCCGCTGTTGCTGGGGAGCAGAGAGAGGCAGGGTATGTCTTGCTGGTCCGTAACACACTGAGATTTCACAAGAAGGAAGGTTCAGAACGGGATTTTAAGTGCCTCCATCAATACAGTGTACCCTAGACTTACAACTTGTTCTTACTAATCATTCATTTGCCTTTTATCCCAGGACGACCTGTTATGGTTACTGTTATCAGCGTAAATGTGTTTTTTTTTTGTGGTACATATAAAAAGATAAGTCGCATTGTGAACAAAAAGAACAAGAGCTCAAAACAAACATTAAAAGATAAAAGTGAGTGGAGAGCAGCACTGTAGTCCACTCTGGACCCAGCTCAAGGACATTGTTTTCTTTTTTAAATACAGCATGACATCTACTCTTATTTCAACAATTACATGTCTTAAATTAAATATATGTCCCCCTATCATCTCAGAATGAAAAAGACCTATCACTCAAATTAAATAATCTATTTTTACAAACAAAAGGGTAGATTACCCAAAAAATGAAACCTTGATTAGTAATCAGCCTACCAAGCTGATGTAAAAATCATTAGATGTAGATGTACTGAGATAAAATAAAACACACATTTTATTTGGTTCACTTGGCTTTACCATTATACAAGATATCTTACAATATCACTCTTGTTATTTTCAGTACTTCAGGCTACAATGGAAACATTAGAGAAATGAACTTGGACAGAATGATCTTCACATTCAACTCCATTCACTGCCATGTTCATCTGACTCTTCATTCTGTGACATCATTTCAAAATTCCATACAATGGATATGTTCAGCTTTGGCATTCCGGACCTCGCCAGCTGCTTCTCCAGCGTAATGATCAACACCTGCACTGGCTCAATGTTTGTACTTGCTACAAGCAGACTGGTCAATTAGCTTAATACATTATTTGCTTCTAAATTCTACCACAGACACTGCATATCGATCACTTTCCTACCTTAAATACATCAGCAACAGAGCCCCTAACCCCAGAGAACACTCACTAAAAACATATAAAGAAGTTTAGAATAAACACTGGTATCCTGTGTCTTAAATTTGTTACTTCACTACAACATACTGACTAATGTAAGTTTCAATTAATATTAAATCATCATTAAAGATGAATCCCTTAAAAACAGAGACATACTGTATTTAACAATCATTTTTACCCTTTAACTATTGACTGACTATGTTTTAGATGCAGCACACCTAAACGTTCATTTTCTGTTAACATACATATTTACACTTTTCTAAACAGAAAAAAAACACAAAAGCATGTTCTTAATTCACCTTCATATAAACAATGCTACAAACAAAATGAAGTAATACCAGCAGAATTAATTTTATGGTTTTATAAACTTCATATTGGTAAATTGAGAAGCCAGAGTCAAAACAGAATGTAATACAGTCTCTCTTGTCTATAAGAGTTAGCAGGCCCGTCTCCTAAGCAGACAGACTTAAAGGTAAGAAAACACAGAGTGTCTCTTCAGCTTTATCACAGAGAAGGTGCTTTCTGTGGCAGCGCATAAAGACCTTCAGGCAAGAATGTATAGAGCCAGGGTTCTTAGAGATGGCTTTTCTTGCCACAACAGTCCCTGTTTTGCTCTATCTTCTTTATGCAACAAACCATAATCCACTGTCATTTGAGATAAATAACACTTTTAACTACCAATTCCAAAAGTGTTCTACATGTTCACATTTGCCTAACAAACCCTCCCCTACACCCCCATTTGGATCTGAGAATACTGTACATTCAAATTACAACCAATTTGTATCCTTCTTATGCAAAAGTCAAACAACTGAAATGCTAACAATTACTCTCACTGTTCGTTCTACATTTGGAATCACCAGTGGTCTTATTACAACCACCACCACTTTTGGAATTGCAGATTGATTTGAAACACACATTTCCAGCAGCAGCCCATGTGTCCCAGCTCAGGAGAGAGCGAGACACATGAACATGCTCCTCTGACATACCCGCCTACAGACCCATTCACCATTTGACACACATCCTGACTGTGAGTGCTTATTGAAAAAGTGGCGGGTGTCTCAGTAACATCACTGCAGGCTGGCAGATGCCCAGCACAGGAGCCGCTGTTTTGACAGAAAGCCCAACTGGGCATCCCAGTCACAGTCAGGTAATAATGTTTTCAGTGTTCGGGCTACATCTTACCTCCTCCAGCCGCACCTGAGTGCGCACCTTGCCCAGTTCCTCGTCGGCCAGCGCTCTCTCGGACACGCAGGCCGCTTTCACACGACTCAGTTCCTGAAGGAACAGAGTTTCTACAGTACTGTTCTGCTCTGAAGCATTTTGGCACTTTTCTGACTGGAAATCGTAAAACTGAAATGAAGAATGTCTTTTGGCATTTTTCAATGAAACGTTTATAAATCAATTTCAAAACTGCACCAATTTATTCCTCACACAAATATTTTAAAAAAATGCATTATACAATACATATTTATAGAACACTGCTGATGTATCTATCTTATTTGAACATCACTACCTATAACTATTAAAGGACTTCTAAATCTCCTCAGTCACTGGATGGTAAACTACAATAATGTTAAGGAAAGGATAAGGATAGGATTAAGGATACGGAAAAGATTTCCAAAAACTCCTCCCAAATGTTTTTCCCCTGGACTTTCACCTTTTATTGTGGTGCATAAATGTAACACGTATTTCTGTCATTCCCTCACCTCTTCTAGCTGAATGCGCAGAGCCTCTAGTTTCTGAACCCTGTCCTGCAGTGTCCTCTCAGTCTCCTCCAGGTGTCTATTCAGGTGATCCACCTGTGTCACGACAAATAACTGAGTCACCTTAAAATGACAGTTCTATTATACTTAGCTCAGACATAAATGTTACAGAAAATACATACCATACTGTATTTTCTGCGTACACAACATCAAGGAACTCAGAACTCGTATCAAATTTACAAATAGGCATGCAGGAAAACTGCAGTTGTAACTATAGAAATGTCTACACATTAAGGATTTTTTTAATGAATGTGTCAATACAGCACTGTTCTGCTCAATGACAGGAAACCGTAACTGTAATGCAGTTCAGTTGCTGTTCATGTGCTACATACTCTGAAACAACAGTTGTTAACCTAGAACGCATCTCTAACATTCAATAGCCATTTATTTCTTAAAATGGAAAACTGTAGCACACAAGATGACCAATAAATAAAATCAGTACAATTTCACCTAAGCTTATACTACAATACAATGCATTGATTTGACTAAAAGATAGACATTTGATTTAAACCAAGACATTGGCCTGACTCAAAACTTTGACACAACAGCATAAGAAACCTGAAGAGAACAAAATGGTGCTATCAAACACTGGGTTTCTAATTCAGGACTGATGGACAGATTTTTCTGAAGAATTCTTACTTGAAAATACCAATCTCAGGCAAAACAGATAAAATTACAAATAATCACAATTAATATATAGTGCAAACAACAAAATCACAGTAAGTACTACAATGAAAGAAAATTGGAAAACCTTACTCTTTCACATCTCAAACAATATTACAATATTCACAAGAATTTACACATGGTACAAATAGCTAGGTAGCATAGCATCAAGATGTTGACTTTACCTTTTTATTTTTGTGATTGGAATCACCCCAACACAGCATCAAGACTTTATAATGTATACTGTATAATGTATATGTTGTCCAAGGTATACAATGTGGAATTACGTGGAATCACTCAGCCTACACCTTGTTTCCAGCCAGAAAAGTCTTCATACAGTACCTCTTTTTTATGCAGATTGTCCAGATCGTCCTGAGCCTGCTTTGACCGTTTCTTCTCCATGCCCAGTCGCTCTTGAGCAACAACAGAAATAAACAGTATTTGTAAAAGCCCTTTAGGAGACCATTTTACGAAGTTGCGGATCTGAAACCCTAAGGCCTTTGAATAATATGCCATTCCACATAAGACACAGCATAATCATGAACAAGCAGTACCCTGACCGCAGGTTTGAAAAAGCATGACCACTTGTTGCGACTCTTGGGAGCCCCCATCACCATTGTATTAAGCTGTATATTTCTACTCAGAACTAAGGCAAGCTTACATCTTTCCTGTGAAAGCATTACATATTATATATATATGCTCTTATTGTCAATTGTCACTGTGCCCAGCACACACAGGCAGCAAAGAGTCAACTGATCAAAGAAAGCCTCAAGGATGGGTAATGCAATCCAGACAAGACTGCTGGAGTATGTGAAGAAGGTGAGTTATGCCGATGTCTCACCCTCTGCCTGTGCCAGACGCAGTTTGAGCTCAGCACTCGTGTTGGTTAGCTCCTGTTTGAGTTCGAAGATTTGATCCTGCTGGGCCTTACACCTGCGCTCCAGCTCCTCCACCTGGTATACAGCACAGCACCTAAGCACTTCTATTACACACACTGCATATACAGTATCCCCTGTTCCTCCAGGGGATTACTAAACCTGCTATACCTGTACAAAGGGTACACATGCAAAATGAAATGACCAATAAAGCCATTGGAAATGAGTAAAAACTACCAGCAGGAACTTTGCTCTATGCAATGACAACGAAACACAAAACTTTCAACAGAAGTGAAAACTATACGGAAGTGCACTTGAAATCAAGAACAAGAGGTATGTGCATGGGGATTCCCAAAGGGCTGACCACTGTGGTACATTTCCCAATCAATCAGAAACTAAGAATCCTTCACTTCTGTTCTTGGCAATGTGCACAAAACTACTAGTCAAGATCCTACTCTTTTACAGTACCTTATCAACACAGAATAATCAATTGGGATGTCTCTGCTACAAGGAAAGTTAATTAATGCAGGGTTCTACACAGGAAGATATTCCCATAAATCGCCTACTTGCCTTGTTTTTCAGTTGAAGGTTCTTCTCGGTCACAGAGTGCACCTCACGAAGACGTTTTCCTTCTCTTATAACATTTTCCTGTAAGACACACGAATCCCAAGGGGGTACTACTTAATGTAAACATCAAATGCCTTAAATCACCTCTTTTAATATAGTCAGTTCATGCAATGCACATGCTACAACGTTTTAACACACAGCAGCTTGCTGATTACCTGAGTCATTCTGACAACATACGTTGTCATTGTTTCCCATAGCTTTTTCATTCAGGTTTGTTAGTGGCTTTTCTATGACCTGGAAAGTTAACTGAGGAAAAAGGTTTTCCTGCATACCTCTTGCTCTTTCTTCAGTTCACGGGAATGACGTTCCTTCAGCTCCAAATTCTCCATTTGCATCCGGCCAACCAGCTCTCCCAGGTCATGTGACTTCTGCTCTGATAGAGCCAGGGCGGCCTCAGTCATCTGGAGTCTGTGTGGAAACAGGAGCACAGACAAGGCTGAAAGCCCACCTGTTGCCTGTTGCTCACACAGTACCGTTCCTTGAAACAATGTTTGAACAGTTCATGACAAAACCTCGTTTAACCCCATCACACATATTACTAAAAAACTGATCTGAAAACACACACAGGATAGAAAATAGGTCATTTTAATATCCATTAGGACAGTGGCTTGCACCTATGGTACCATTTGTCGTCTGCAGGCCTGCAGGCCCCCCCACAGACCCTGTTCTGCACAACCTTAGTCTCCTGCTACTGAGGACTGTATTTAATTTGACATCTGCTGCATGTGTTCATTCATTGTCATGCTGGAAGAATGATTCACAGGTAGCAGTCTATAAAAATGTTCAGGAAGGGCCCACCTTCATGATTGTTATAGTAGCAGCTTGAAAAAGAGATACTTAAGCAGAGAAAGCTGAAGATAACTACATTAAGGTGTGTGCACTTAGAGAAAGGACCCAAAAGAACAACAGTTTTGACTATGGCTCCATGTCACATACACTCAAGATCTTAATTTAAAAAAGTCCAAGTGATCATTCTGGATTGTAGACATATTGTAGCTTTAGATATTATACATGCTGAAAAAAAAGGGTCACAACAGAATAGAATACTGTACATAGTTTTTACTCCCAAAACATTGGGAGAGAGAGGGTTAACCATCCAATGGGGAGCATGAGCAGAGTTTCACACAGCCCCTACAAAACAGCTTAATTACCACATGTCAGCTCCACAGAGCAGGTGATGATTACCCCCTCAGCCTGCCTGCCTGCCCACCCCCTCCTTTCCTCTCCCCTCCCCCTACCCAGCTGTGTGATACAATCCGGATACCCATCACAGAAATGCCTGCAGCACCACACTGTAATATAATATCATTCAGATGCTACTCCCTGGATTAATCCAAAGAATGCAGCCAATTGTCTCGGTCCTATTAATATCTATGTATCCACTAAGAGAGACGTCCGGCCACAGAGATCTGCCTCTACCAACTAAGTTTCACTGATATATACCGACAACTGCTGCTGTTTTTACTGAAATAATAGCAGTGCAAAAAAGGAAATGGGTAGAACCCTTCTCTTGACCTTCAATTTAGTGGCACAATTTGAGCCATTAAAAATATCACTTATTTTGCAGGCCATGCACAAAATCTGTAAAAAACAAGATGGAAAATAAAAACATTATATCACAGGTTTTCAAGCAGAGTCATAGTTTTGACTAACCTTGTGTAGTATAATTAAATCATAATATGCACAAAAAATTTAAACAGTTGAAATACATGAATGAAATTAATTTAAAATGAAATGTTTGCGCATGACGGATTCATGATGTAAATTTAAGATGAACTGAAGCATACAAGTACTACATTTTAAAACGTTCCCCAAGAAGTAGCCATTTTATTAAGGCAGCATAGAAAAAATACTACTTTTTAGTTTTGTTTTGTCTGTTTCCTACTTAAAAAGAAAAGTTAGACACAAGCAGACACCAGGGCCAGTTTCTGGACTGTGGGAGAAAACTAGAGCACTGAGAGAAAACTCACACTAAACACAGAAAACACTCAAACTCCATGCAGATAGCATCCCAGGTCCAGAATTGAACCCAGGGTCCCAACGCCTCAAGGCAGCAAAGCTAACCACTGCGCTACCCAACTAAAACCATACATTTGTCAATTACAGAAACAGACCATAAAATAATTAAACTGTAAGAAATGGAACCCATACAAAAAGCAGAAGCTTTCCAAGTAGCTTACTTGGCTTTGAGAGAATTCAACGCAGACTTCCTTTCATTCAAGGCTTCTTGTAATTGACTGACATGTAATGCAGAAGTCCTAGAAGAAAAATAACAAGGGAAATGAAAATAACTAAATAACTTCAATGCAGCTCTGGATAACTGGCACCTTCTATTGTATTGGCATTTGGAATTGAATAGCCCTCAAAGCAAACGGGCAGGTGACTCCTCAGTATGGTCATTCTTCACCTGAACCTTATTCCTACTACTGTAAAGGGTTGGCACTACAGCAGAGATCTTCCAGACAGGGTGGATTCAAGGTCCATCTAATTCTTGGTGGAGTATGGATAGCTATCATCAGGAAAGTTTTCTTTTCCTTTTTTTTCCCCCCAAAACACCTCACCTGCTGTGTCTGCCCATATCATCTCGTTGCTTATCAATTGTCTCCATCAGGCTTAAGAACTGTAGAGATCAATCAAGAAAAACATTTTACAAACAAATCCATCACAGCATCTCCAGAGACTGGAACAAGAACATAGTTCTGAGAAGGATCACTCACAGAACTGCTCATTCCTCTCAGGTGGGCCTGATGGCACAATGACAGTATATTAAGTGCCTAGGATAGAGGGGTTGAGTTACAAGTGCATTAACCCCATGGTAAATGTAGCATAATGCAAAATGCCCCACTGACATCAACACCCACCCACCTGCTGGCCCTTCTCATCTTTCAGATTCTGGATCTCCTTGGTGAGCACCTGGGTCCTGCTGCGAGCCTCTCTCAGAGTGGACTGCCGGTCAGTGTTATGGCCTGTGGACTGCTCTGTGAAGACAAATAAACAGCACAGGAGGCGCTATTACACTCACACACTGCATTAAAACACACATCACGTCAGTTAGATTTTTTGTCTAGGTGAGAAGATGAACAGAACCCTGAGGTCACTAGTTTTTGATTGAAACTCAAGCTGACAGGTAGGGAAATCTCAATGTTGCTACAGGAAAAGAACGAAAAATTGGTCTTGTTCTGTTTTAATAAGGCGGCACAAGGAGGTTTCGCATCCTATTCTGCTTACCAACAGCTTTTAGAGTGTCGCTGGGAATGTTGTTTCCTGCCATCTCCAGCTGTAGAAGTGTTTTGTTGTGCTGCAACGACTCCAGTATAGAGCGTCCCCCCAGGAGTCCAATATTGTTCCACCGCAGATCTGGAAACAAGTTGAAAGAGGTCAATTAGGCATGAGTGCATTTCAAACAACAATAAAAGTAAAATGAAGTAGTTCAGGTGGGTAGCTGTGTCAGCATGCGTAGGCTGCAAAGGAACACGTCATAGGTTCATTCCATGTTGAAAAGAGAAGAAAGAAAACACATTTCGGCCGTGGAGCCTTCTTCAGCTACAACCGAAAGGCTTAAACAGAGGAAATTTTGAATTTTGGAATAGCTATGTGAGAGTCCTGACCTTAACTGAATTGAAATTGCGGCATGCCATGAAGCAAGCTGTTCCTGCAAGACATCCCAGAAATATCAATGAATTGAAGTAGTTCTGTAAAGAGTAATGGCCAAAATCGATGTGCAAGACTGATCAGCAGCTACAGGACACGTTTAGTTGAGGTCACTGCTGCTAAAAGAGGTTCCATCAGTTACTAAATCTAAAGGTTCACATACTTTATCCAACACAGACAGCAAATGTTTAAACAATTTGTTCAATATAGACATTAAACATACAACTGTTTGTGTGTTATTTGTTTAACCAGATTATGTTTATCTATTATTATGACAGAGATGAAGATCAAATCACAGAAATACAGGAAATTCTATAGGGTTCACAATCTTTTTCTCACTACTACGTCTCTAAAGCAGCAGCATTGTAGGATTCAGGAGAAGTGAATGAATTGGTCAATTTAAGTTAACAGCTAACTGATATAGGATATTAAGGACCTACTGTATATGGAGTGGACAGACCTAGACCAAAACAAACCCACCAAGCTCCTGTAGTGTGCTGTTTCGCTTCAGAGCCAAGGCTAGCTCTGCTGCCCCCTGGTGATTGATCTGGTTGTTGCGCAGGTCAAGCTGTTTCAGACAGCCATTGGAGCCGAGCCCCTCACAGAATATTGAGAATGCTTCATTCCACATCCCCAGGGCATTCCACTCTAGAACCAGCCTGCAACACAGCACCAATCCACGCTAACCACAGTGAAGACCGCATAGCAACATTCCTCTAAATGTGAAGTAATTTTGAATAGGTGTTCAAACCTTTAAGGGAAGTGACTGTCTAGACTCTAGAGAGTTGGTGTATCACTAACATGCTTTTGTTTGTTGACCAATGGCAGAAGTAATCAGTTTATCTCTCCTCCAAGCATGAAAAACACTTAGGAGACCACCCTAACCACAAGATTTGAATCTGTTGGTTCTGCAGTGCAAGGAACCTTCATTTCTCAATTTACCATTCATTACATTCTCCTCACCTGCGCAGTGACTTGTTGTGTGCCAGTAACTTCCCCAGAGCTTCTGATCCTGTTGCTCTCATGTTGTTGCCCTACAACGCAAACAGACTGTGTTTAATTTAGCATTGCACCCTGGACCATGACATCTGCATGGTCATCATTGCAATTGCACAGGATGTTAAAGGTGAAACCAACTGCATTGTTAAAAATAAGCAGAATAAAACAAATGATCTAAAAAACTACAAAAGAATTCATAGTAAGAATATGTATTAAACAAGTAAAGCATTTATGAAATGAGAACGTGATTTGGAAAACTTTTTGTGATGTCTGAATAATGTTATTTTGTGATGCTATAAAAAGCCATTTAGGACAGTTTCATAATTAACTACCCAGAATGACAGAAAGAACCACGTGTTTCATTCAACAGTTTAAAGCAGAAAAATTACAGGCACCCCACCTTCATCTTCTTTAGAAACAAGCCTGCAGTTACTATGTCAAGATTATACTGCTTACCTTGAGATCCAGCACTTTAACCGTTGTGTTGGAACACAGGCCATGCAACAGCAGCTTGGCACCTGAGATTGACAAGAAGAGGAATGTCAGTGACACAGACAGATGGTATAAAACCCTACAGAGCCTCTCTCACATTTACATTTGTCTCCCTCCTAAGGTTAGGCTCCACAGTAGAAGAGAGCCAGAGGTTAAGAACAAACAGGTGCCATCTACTGCAAGATTATTAGTGGGGATTCTACAGCATGAGGATGAATAACATGAAAAAAACAACTGTTATTAGTGAAACCATTTAAGGGGAGGAACTGGAAATTAAAGCCTTGGGCAAAACTTAAAACCAGACTTTCTGTATTCACTCTGGGCTTGCATCAAAACAGCGACAATGCCCTTTGCCACTCCATTGTTCCCTATCCACACAGCACAGAAAGAATTAACTAACTGCTGGTCTAAACCAAATGTGTCAAAGAATACGAGAAAGACAAAGTTCGACATTTCTGCCCCACAGTGCGAACAAAACCTGCCCCAGCGTGGTGCCAAGTGAGAGGGACAGGAGTGCAGGGCCAAGCCGGCTCACCTTCCTCGCTGAGCATGCAGTCACTGAGCACCAGCTCCGTGAAGAGGACATCGTGGCGGAGCACCTTTGCCAGCACGGCGCAGGTGTCTGTCGTGAGGCTGTTTCCGGCCAGGTCCAGCCTCGTGCTGCCCGCCACCCCTCGCACTTCCTGCAGCTGCCTGACCACCGACTCCTGAGGCTCCACGCTGCCCTCCTTGCACAGGAGCAGGAACGCGCGGCGAAAATCCTCCATCTGCCCCCTCTGCTCTTCCACCACTTTACTCAGCTGAGCACCTGAGAACGAAATGAAAGAAACACAACGCTCACCCAAAAGAACTAGTAAACACACTGTACATTTTAAAACCCACCCCACTATTAAGAGCAAAAACATGCCCTAACTCCCTATCTGTAGGTTTCTTTCCTTTCCAGTCTATTGTACCATAACTTCTCCTTCCACTGTGCTGCTCTAAAACAAATGAGAGTCCTAAATCAAATGTGCTATATAGCTAGAAATCACCAAGATTTTTTGTTTTGCTCATTTCCTGAATAAAACTCGATAAGATTCTTGAACCAATAAGCTATTTTTTTTTAAAAGGCGAGCTACACCTGTTTGTTATAATCAATATAACAGTATAACAGGAAACTACTACAGTATGTACAGTTCCACTGAATCAACCCGCAAACAACAGAAACTGAATTCTTCAGTTTGAAAATAAATCACATGGTTTTTTTTCCCCGTCACCAGTCATGGAAGTTGAAGCGTCAGAATTTTCCATTAGTGATATGAGGGCTTCAAGTCGCAATCAGCAGTAAGCTAAATCAACACTGACGGAGCTTAGATTCAGTAAGGCGATCTACCACCTAGAAATTAATATACGTCAAATGAACGAAGTGACATATTTGACGCAATAACGTTCATCTCATGAAAAACTGTTTATTGGATTACTCAATTTTCACACTGCATTATTTTGTTTTAAAGGAGATTATAGATCGCTTTTATCAGTTGTAGTTAGGAGTCCATTTAAAGACAAATCGTTTTTAAATTTGCAGCCATGAAGCGTCATTAGATTACTGACCACCATACCCATACACTTAAATATATCGTCTTTACTCCTTCTATGATCTGGTTAGCTTCACCATTTTACGCCAGTTTGATATTCCTTACACAACTGAAAATACTTTAAATTGAATGTTTATTCTTTTCGCAATATCACTTTTTCAAAACAAGCTGATGACAGACTTATACTAAATACATTGCAACTATCGAAATAAAGAGGAAATTAGATGCCTACATACCAGATAAAATGCATATCAGCTGCTTATCATTTTTTCTTAAATTTATAACCTTATGAACTATTACAGAACTCTTTGATAGATGCAGATTCGCTTATTTAGATTTCAGTTACTTGCAGCAAGTGACTCGTTGACAGTTTGTACGAGGTAACCAGGAAGCGGAGTGGAGGACGGGAAGTGCAGTTCCACAAATCTTTGCAATGCATTATGGTACAAGTAGTTTTTGTTAATTCTGAAAGGGGAGACAAGAAATGTTAAGTCCTTTATCAGTTAAATAAAATAATTAGAAGCAAACAAAGGGGTTACTTTAACTCTCGTTTTCTTTATATAATTTCATCTGCAATCATAAGGCTTATATGTATAACCCACATCACAGCCAGTTAATTATTTAATGCAGGACTTCTCTCCTTGTGTTAATCTAAAAAAAGGGGTAGCAGTATTCACAGTTGTCTCAACAATGACAATCAGTATGATAATGCAAAGTATGTTTTTTTTTTCTTTTCAGAGGGTTGAAATGCCACAGATACACTGCGGTGTCAATATAACAGTTTTATTTAAACCTCCACAGAAAAAAAACAACAAAAAACGAAAAGAGAGGCACATGCCAGGCAAGCTCCTCATGGAAACAAGGAATCCAACAGGAGTATTGGCAAATACAAATATTGCAAAGGAAAGAAACTGTTAGTGTCCACCTTCTATAGCTTTTTTTCATGTCTCACCTTGGACTCCCTCAGTCATAAGAAGACAGCTCTAGGCTCCTGTCCATCATGTTTGTCTGCTATTTACACTTCCAGCTCCCAGAATTGTGCCAAGCCCTCAGATGAGCTGGCTGGGCTGTACCAGCTCTGGACGTGTTTGCTGTGGTTGTGCAGAGACTCGTGCCTAAACAAATGGTACAGCTTGTGCAGAACAAGCCATTGATGAGTCAGTGAGTCGGTCTTTCTGTTCCTGAGGGGGAGAACTGGGATAGGCTGACTATGGGCAGGTGCAGCCAGCACAGCAAGGATATGGTTACAGTAAAAGCATACTTCATTGAGGCAGTACAAAAAGAAAAAAAATTAGGGCTGGCAGCCTTTTGGAGATACGACTCCTGATCACAAACTTTTCTCTTCAGGCTGGGAAAGGAGAACGCGACAGATTTTACGGAGCCAAAGTCAGAAACGTCGGCGGTTCTGATCCTGCCATTGATACTGAATGCTCCTCCAGTAGGGAAAAGACTAATTTTTCAAAACAATCTATCTCTTTAATAGTTTAAAGTGTGCTCTCCATCTGTACTTGAATGTCAAGAATTCCCCTCTGTCAGAGGGTCTTGCTTAGCGCACTGAATCAGCAATACACTTGGTTTCTGGACACAAACAGCATGAAGTCAGCTATAACTGAACTGAGGAGTACATTTCCAAGCACACTATCCATCTCACCTGGGATACACTGAAATCCAAGGCTTGTGCACCTCCACAGGATAGATACAGGACGTTTTTGTGTGTATTTTTCACCAAGGCACAGCTCATACCTTCCAAGTAAGATGCCTCTCCCCCACCTCCTCCAGAAGAGAGCCACTGCACTCCAGAGACAGCTCCTGTCTGAAAACCTGTTGCTGGACCTGGAGGAGTTTTTGAAGAAAAAAGTAAGTCAATTCCTTCGCCCGCGGAATTCTTTAGGTCTCAGTGCTCGGCATTGCTTTGAGCCCCAGGGTCCTGATTTTGAAAGGTTGTAAAAGTCTGCATAACAGTGACTATGAGTAAACGTACTAATTTGTATGTTACATATATAATCTGTAACTACTTGGATCTTTTCTTTAAAATGGCCTATACCATAGTGAGGTCTTCATTTCCTTTTGTCACTGTATTGTTTGAATGATTTTAGATTATTTTGACTCAACATTTTCACTGTGATGTCCCAACTCATAAATCTAGAGGTCCTGAATTGATTACTTTGTGAAACCGGTTATATGCTTTACTGTCAGATTGATGGAGTGGCAGGTGAAGTTCATCCCTTTGAAACCTGGCTGGGATTCAAGCCAAGGGACTAGCAAACAAAACCCACTGGCCAGCAGGTTTGGAGTGCTTTTCAAGCTCCAGAGGGCTATATCACATTAACAGCCTCGTACTGTGTGAGACATTACATTCTGACCCTTCGTACTTCAGCTCCATATTGTGCAGGAACCCCAGAAAATGATACATATAATATTTGTCTCAGTAGTAGGTGTCATGGCACAAATGTGACACATGCAGTTCAGCCCTTGTATACCACATATAATGTATGGTAGATTGCATTCTAAACACATGTAAATAATACATGCAGTAATTGCTCAATGTTAAGCGATTTTATTTCTTTTGTGGTTTTGTAATGTAAACTGACACCCTGGACTTTGAGAGTCTATTGCTTGGGCCAATTCTAATCCAAAACCTGATTGCCAGAAACACATAAGTCCAAATTCAGTAGTTCACATTGTTAGAGGTTATTACAGTTTCTATAATATTAAGCAGATCTAACTCTGGACAGGCTGCTAGTTAATCGTACAGTATGTTGACTCTTGTTCCTGGATGCATAGCTTTTCAGTTAATCTAGAGTTTAAGCCACCACACGATCCTGTCCATTATGTAATAATTACGGAACTGTAATTCCTTAATTAGGATTAATTCCATAACTAGGGCTCTGATTTCAACATTTAAGGACAAACTAAAAAACTGAGGGAAAAGTAAACTCGGTGTTGTATGCAAGCGGTTATTGAAGTGCACCACTAATGGCCTAAATAATTCACAAACTATACTCAGTGAAGTCTTTAGTGTTAGTTTCTTATACAAACTACTGTAAACCACAATTAAGGGCAGAAAAAAAATAACAATAAAAGTAAACAAGTCAAACACTACGAAGAGATGAGACTCACTGGAAAGACACTGCGCTCTCTTCTCTTGCTCAGGAGGTACAGAACGAAGGCGCAAGAAGGAAGAGCTTCAACAATGAGCAGAATGTCCTAAGGTACAGTAAATAATACCCTTCTAAATCAGCATTTCCCATGTCCGATAACCCTTAAGGTGAAAGAAAATCCCTTCCTCTGGGAGTTGTTCAAGTTTCAGATCTGACTAGGATTAGCTTTAATACTACGTCTAATTAATAATAATCTTTACACTTACAGTATATAGTGCTTTTCTGGACTCTCCACTCAAAGTGATTTATAGGTAATGGGGACTCACTTTCACCACAAATGTGTAGCCCCCACCTGGATGATGCAACAGCAGCCAAAGTGTGCCAGTACACTCACCACAATTTAGCTACAGTATCAGAGGGGAGGAAATCATAGTAATGAAGCCAATTCATAGAAGGGGGTTATTAGG
Source organism: Lepisosteus platostomus (assembly GCF_059453375.1). NCBI lineage: Eukaryota > Metazoa > Chordata > Actinopteri > Semionotiformes > Lepisosteidae > Lepisosteus > Lepisosteus platostomus. The sequence goes on from NC_142621.1 coordinate 41,116,683, forward strand.
AGGCCATGATTGATAAAGCCCAGGGGGAAGTTTGGCCAAGGCACCAGGGTTAGCACAGTTACTGTAAACATTTCGAGAAACGCCCTGGGATTTTTTAACTTTAATTAACAAGCAAATATTTATCATGTTTAGCAACTTAAAAAACTGAACACACAGTATTCAGTGTTATTGTTATGGGTTTTTTTGTTTGTTTGTTAGCACACTGAATGCGGGGCAGTTTTTTAATATACTCTGCTGTACAGAATAGCAAGGTTTGCAGAATGTGGTTGGAAAATTGGAAAAACTGTTTAACTATCTTTGTTCTAAGCCAGAAACTAAATTTTCCTTTGCAAAATACAAGAAACTGTGAATTTATCTATAACATACAGTATGCCTTGACAAGATGGACCTGCTTTTAGTGTTTTTAAACATACTGTAGAAAACGTAAGTATTTTGTTTGCTTTGTCATATCTGAATGTTTGATCTCTGTAGATTACCAAACATTGTATGAACACACAACACTTATAAGGATTTGCTGATAGTAGGACTTTTTAATAAACGGTTGTACTCTAACCCTAGAGATTTGCGGCAAAAACAATGTTTTTTTAACGAAATGACATTTGGTGTAATTCTTAAAATGTGTCACATATCAAAGTTTTGTATATTCAGATTGCTTTTTATTCAGAACTGCTGTCAAAGACACACTTTTAAAGGAAAGTTATATTTAATGTCTTGTTGAGGCATTATGTTCTGTGTTGCTAAGCAACAGCAACTGCAGCATTAGGCCTTATGAAACAAGGATGAAGCCTAGCTGACGGGTGGCCTTTTGTGCCTGCACAAAGAAGGTGTTGGGTGGGCTACTCTGGCCATTTTTCACTCTTGCTGTCAGTATTGACAGGCATTGAGGGGAAAGGTAAACTGAGACATTGTGAATACTGCAAGCACCCTAATGCATTTTTTAAAAGCGCTGTTAAAAATGCAAGCAATACAAGGCAACTGTGTCAGTGAGGACTATGTCCGTTTTCATGATGTTGCTTGCTGTAGAAGATTAATAGAGTGATCAGAAGTCATGAAATTAGGAAAGTAATTGAAAAGGAAAGAGAATCATAGTCTTCACTAACAGCCTTCTGACAGAATTCTCCAGGAAGAAACCCTTTCCATGTATCAGAAAAAAAAATAGACTTTGCTTGTACACGACAATATTAGAGAACAGAAAGTTTAATTTAAGTAACAAGTCCTGTTCAAAGCAGTGATGTACTGTAAGATAACTGGGGCTGTAAAATTGTAAGACACCTTTTTCTCAATGTGTTTCAGTGTAGTGTCCTATGTAACACAAGGCTAATATATGCAATCTCACTACAGACATTATTGTTGATCCACATACCTCTGTTATAGCCTCAATGGTAGATTCCCTTGACCACAAACCCACATGGGGTGCTCTGGACATTGGGGTGCCAGACCTCAGAGAAAGAGAATAAGAGATGAAAGTCAGGAGAGCAGTTTTTGAGGGTGAATTGAGTAAAGGCAAGCTCGGCAGGAATTCTTGAAGACTTTTCAGACTTCTTCTGAGTCTAAGGATACCCTAGTGACATTAAACTCCCACTTTTAGTTTGAGGAAACTTCAGATGTAGGGATACTGAATATTAAAACACCATCAAAGGGTAACAGGTGCTGACATTTTGGAACAAAACTAAAAATAATTAGAAAGTTTTCCCTGGACACTTTTTAACCACACAACAGTCAGCAGTGCATGAAGTGAAGTTCAATTAAATTGTTACTATGACAACACAAATGCCTATCCACTGAAGCTGAATTCAGGAAATACTGAAGTAATCAATAATTTGAGAGCTTCAGTGGATGAAATACAACGTTATCCTAGTAATATACGGTACAGTTCAGAATGTGTGCTCAAATCAAGGGAAAATCATTCATTACTACAAGCAAATACAAAAGAAATACATACTGTTTACTGTATATTAGGTTTAGTTATACATTGTGCTAGTTTGATTTGAAGCAGAGAAAATCACTGATAGAACATGTCTTAAAAATGAATATCTGTGTGGTGTGTCCCCCAGGCAAATTGTGTAAAATCCTCTCTAATGAAATGTCAACAAATTAAAAGATGGTTTTGCAGATGTTTGTAAAAGAATATAGCACGCAGGCCGATATATTGTGTTTAGTAAATGCAATCAGTATAGGTGTGTAGCCAGAATTATGGGTGAAGGACAGATATGGGGACACATTTTATCACTTTATCACTTCTATGATGGTTCTATGCAGCTGATCTGCTTAAGCCTTGGCCAGATGCTGTCTTAAGCAGAAATAATAATACTAATGGGAGATCTCATTCACAAAATATTTAGATTAGTAATTCTTCTTTTATTACAGGACTATAAATTCATACTCTATGAAAACACGCATGTCTAAAACAAAAATGTAAAAAAATGCATATTGTATTTTATTTTAAGAACATAAAGGTGCCAGGATCACAGCTTATAACAACATTGCTGGGTAGGTTTTACCATCCTGATATAGCCCCTTGTGTAATGAAGATTCTCCTCTTTTCAGTTTAATCATCACTTTTATGTAAATACCCTAATCACTCTATTCCTGAATGTGCTTGTTATATGAACAATGTATATAGTTTTTGAAATATACAGACACTGCCCCAGGTTTAGTTGAAAATGTGTTGAAGTGTAAAGAGCACAACAGCAAACACTAAAGAAACACCAGCACTGTTGAAGATTTCACTAGTTCAAAAACCAGCTGGTTAATCATAAATTACTCCTGGATTGTCTTCTGACTGAGTTAATGATCTTTCTGGCATGAATGTGCAATTCCAGCCACAAGATTATGTTAGTCACAATAATTTCTTCACTGACAGTAAGCACACAGAGAAGAGTGTAATAACCAGGTCATACAGTATAATGTCAGAGCTCCTGGAGAAAGCAGAAGGACTGTTTGGGAGTAGACACTAAGAGCTGATGTTATCTTTGGGATAATCAATAATTCAATGCTGTTGCCTTGGCTTTATTGGTTTATTACCAGTTAATTTCTGAGCTCCACGTAATGAATGTGATTTGATGATGGATAAAAGCCGAGCTTGATGCTCTGTACAAACTTTCTGTAACAGGAAATGCCGAAATAAATGTAATTGGTTCCTTAAATCTACCAAGTTTGTGCCTGAGACAGGAGTAAGACTAGCAGTATGTGTGCCACAAGAGACTGGGACAGTGGCATCTGGGAAATATATGAGAAGGAGATCCCTGTCACTATTACTGGGTAAGTACAGTATACAAAACACTTCTTCTGATCAGAACTTCTCATTGTAATCACTGCTTGGGCTACCTGAAACCTCTCTTTGTGAGTGGATATTTTCTTGTTTGTGCACATAAATAAATCCAGTTAATGTCAAACACACCAAGCATGCAGTCATGTACAGTCTACTTTATTTTTTATGTATTCTGCATGTTCTGTAATTAAAAATGCAAACTGTAAAAAATCCATTGATAAATACCTATCTTTCGAGTGTAAAGTAAGGGGCTAATTAGTGGAAAAAAACACCACATTATGCAATGAGTATCAACTGACATTTTATGAGGCAGAGATAGAGTACAGTATATAAGAGAATATATTCTTGCAATGAGGCATACATTGGCACTGTGACCATGACTTGTCAGAAAAGACAATTGCAAATATAGAGTAGCAGCAATATATGTTTTAATTGTTATACAGTATATGACAAAGATTTTAAATAAATCGGTTTGTTTTGTAATTACATAAAACATCCTTTTGAATATAATTGAAAATATGTTATTTTTGTCAAGCCATTTCATTTGATTGCCTTGCTCAGACAAGAGTAAAGTAAATCATTCCTAAAATTAGTAATGTGTTACACGGTACAGTATACGGTATATAAACTCAAGTATTGAGAACAGGATCAACAGACAATAGAAGAACTATTATATATCTATTGCAACTTCTTGGACAATTCTGTGAGATATCTGACATGTTTCATGGAGAAACCTCTGTGAGGTGTGTGCATGTGTAGCATAAGAAGTACTTAATCAATGTGTCCGTCAAAACTCAAGTGTATCCCCAGCAACAGCTGCAATGTTTTCCCTGTCATAAATTATTTTTGGTGGGCTAGTAAAATTAATATGATCATGATCCTGTGGAAGAAAAGCTCCTCATGAGAAAATTGTGACTGCACTTGATCTGCAATGTTACAAAAATATAGAACTGAAAATTCGATTAAAATACCTCTTACTGCAATAAGACATATAATCTGCTTGCATTTGTATAACTCATCCCGCGACACTTAAACTCTGCATCGTTCTCCCACATATTTCCTCCTCAAGCTGTTCCCCATGTATATTTGGTAAGTTGCCCTGGGCCAGCATGGTTCCAAACTGGCCTGACAAAGTTGGCTTCTGCTTATTTATGGTTGTAGATTCAGCTGGGGGTTACCGTATATTGACTTGCATAACGCAACTGGGTTGAAATCTAACCTGGAGTTAGGTCCCTGCTGTTTGTAGTTACAGCTTGTGATTTTTTGGTGTCATTTTTGACTAGATGAATTGAGTTGATTGGAAAACCAAATGCCAGATATTTATTTTAGAGAATCAATTCTCTCATCTGACAGAGACAAATATGACTATGGAAATTAGAAGCCTCTTGCTGCTATAGTGAATATCTGAACCTATCCAAATGTCTATGTGCAGGAGACAAATGTAACTGATTATCTGCTGATTGATTAAACTGTCTTGATCAGTGAGAAACAACAATTGCCGCACAACAGGCCCAAGGTCTGACTTCGGGTCAATTGTTGTGGCGTTGCCAGAGGCAACAAAACCACACCACTGTGACATCAGTGTAGGGCCCTGCCAGGGGGTTAGTCACTCAGAAACAGGCCTGCAGAAGCAGGCCTGTCTTTGGCCTGGGAAGTCAGGATGTCTGAGCAAGCCAAGCTGCTGTACCCATGGAGACAGGACAGCAGGAAGGATGTTTATTGCCGAGGTGCTATGTAGAAACTGGGACAGATCCTGCAGAAAGGAATGTTTTAAACTCAGGTTTACTTGTCTTGGATTTCTGGTGGCTTTTATATTCATTTAAAAATATATATATATAAAAAGTAGAGTCAACAGAACATTCAGCCAACTCTACCTTTAATATTACCTTTCCTCTGGACTTCACCTTCACGATTTTTGGGTGTGTGGTCTTTTCTTCTCTGTAAAAAAAAAAATAAATGGGTTATTTTGCACATTCTTAACTATCAACCCGAAATGCCATCTTGAATTGTGAACACACCATTGCTGTAGCTCACATGTTAAGTGGAGGACAAAGGCAAATGTTCTTACTTTCTGGTCAAATCTTCCAGACTCCTGGGAGAACAGGGTCACACCTGGCTTGTCTTATCCTAATACCACTGTCAGTATTACTGAGCAGGAAACTGCTGGAATAAACCAGATCCAGAAGCTGCTTCCTTTCACCTCTGAGTAATGTAAATGAGACACCCCTCCAGACTGGAGGTACAGCTTTATCTTAAGTTAATTAAGATAAAGAATTAAGACTTCCTTTATGCTGGCTTTTTTGCAAGTTTTAATTTTTTGTTAAATAAAAACAGGGAAACACTAGGGATTTAAAAGTCACACACACAATAATTTGTTTAGACCTTTCCAGGATTGCTGAATAGCAGTGAAAAATAATAAATAATTGTTGATTTATAACAGCTGCTGATTATAGTACAAAGCACATTAGATTATTAATTTGATCTATCCATCCATTTTAGTTCAATACAGGGTCATGGTGAATCAGAGCCTAGCCCAGCAGAAAATGCGTAAAGGTAGGAAATATCCTGGATAGGACACTAGTGAAAACATGCAAACAAGGGGCAATTTAGAGGGGCGAATTATAGCATATCTCTGGACTGTGGGAGGAAAACAGAGCACCCAGTGAAAATCTATGAGGCCACAGACAGAACATGTAAATCTCTACACAGGAGGGTCTCTAGGTCGGAATTGAGCCCAGCACCCAAAAGCTGTAAGACAGCAGCACTAACTGTTGCGTCACTGTACCGCCCTTGATTCTTTTCAATTATTGTCAAACCTAATTTCTAGTCAAATATTGTAGCATCAATCTATCCACAATAAAACAAAAATATTCAACGAAAATTATATTTTTCGTGCAAAAGCCTCGGACAATCTGGTCTGTAATTTTCCAGTGAAATTTCTATATATGCAGAATTTCTGAAGTCTGTGCATTTTCAAAAGGTCTTGTTGCAATAAATGCTGCTCTGTATTTTTAAAAAGGTGTATAGGGGATGGGATGGCCAATCTATTGGTGCATGCAACATCCTTGTAGCATGTTGGAACACTTACTGTGTAACTAGTAATTTTGGCACTTTTAGCAGCAATTTTAGGATTAGGTGTGAGACTGGGATTAGGAATATTTACATATACTCAAATCTAGTATCTAGCAATGATGCCGACAATTACTTTGACTGCAAACATTTTTTGTACCAGACAGAGAAACAGTGTTTGTTCTACTGAAACCAGAACAAAACATTCTGTATTTCCATAAATTCCACTAGAGTGTGCTAAATGGCCATTGTTTTTCCATCTATGCATCTAAAATGAATTTTTTCTAATGAACATTCAGAGACTGGATACATGTTAGAAGACACTGATAGCAGAATTACTACCGCGTAACTTGACAGACCTTGTCATGACGTCAGAAGATAAGCAAGGGTGGGCCCAGTCAGTACTGGGTTAGGAGACCTTGAAGGAAAACCAGGCTTTTGCTGTAACGTTTGTTGGTGGGCTAGTACAGTAGGTGGCACACCTTTCTGTGGTCCAGAAATTCCCTAAAACAAAATCACATAGTGTGGCACTGTGCTGTAGGAGGTTCAATCCTTCAGATGAGATGTTAAACCAACTGTGTGGTCACTAAAGCTTCCACTTGCTTGACTAGCTGAATTGCTGCCAGTATCCTGGCTAATTTCTCTGTGCTTGCCGTGGCCTGTCTAAAGTTCTCAGTTCAGTTGAACATGCAGTCACTACTTCACCTAGCAGCTGTGCATCACCCAGATGGGGACCGCCATTCAGTAGTGGCTAAAATCAGTTCCCTCCTACTCTATATCTGAATCAGTCCATGGATTCAGTGACATACTGCAAGTGCTCCTTTCCAGGTTAGTACTAATGTGATTTGTGCTCTTATTTATTGCGATACTGTGTTGCTACTGTATATACTGTATGAACAGACAGCTTTCAAGAACTTCTCTCTACTTTAGAACATTATTTAAACTCTTATCATTTAACCCTTCTAACACGAGTCCTGTATTCTTGTCCAGTTTCGATCAGGAGCAGAACACTGGCCTAGAGGAGGAGCTGCAGTTGGAGCACCTGCAATGGCTAAAGGAAGCGTTTGCCAGTCACATGCCTAGAGATCCCAGGCCTGGCGAGGGAGGGGCAGGCTGGAAGGCTGGAAGGGGGTGGCGATCAAGCCGCGGACCCAAGCAACAGGCAGGCAGTATGAGTCTGGAAGAGTTCCAGTCTGCCTTGGGTACCATGCTGGGCTCGGAGCGCTGGGCCAGTCAGATGGAATTGCTTTTTAACAAGGTAAGGAGCCTGGTAGCTCCAACACCACAGGATAAGAGACATAGGAATCCTTTGATGTTTTGGGTTAGGTGTTTACTGTTGTTGGTGTAGCACTTTGGTACACATCTTCAATTTTCTTCCAAGACAGTTTTAATTGTATCATTTCTTAAGTCTAAAAAGGAGCTCTCAAGGAAGAATGACACTTTCTTTTATACAGATATAAGGCCTTCCATCATAAGCAGGAACCCCAGAGTACCTCCCAATAGAAGGGTAGCAGAACAGGTTTTCAATAACTGAAATGTCTTCAGGGAGTAGGGTACTATGTTGTGCAAATTAAGCAAAGGGCTCCAGTGTTGGATTCCAGTATTACCTTTAAGATGAGCAGATATGAGACATAAGCATTAATTAACCTTATCCCCAGGCACATGAAACACATGCACACCCTGTACTTTGCATTGGAAATTTCTAAATATTACAGTTCTTCAAACTTTTTGCAGTGTTATGTTTTGTTTCTTCAAGTCAGCTTAAAGCAGCTGTTCTAAATTTGAATTTACAATTTTCAAAATAAACACAAAATAGTAAACTTTGTGAAAATACTGTATAGTCGTCATGCTTTCAAGCGTTTGTGCAAATTGTGATGTAAAGCGGCCCTTCCTGTTCACTAGTCACTGTAATCATTAGTGAAATGTCCAAATGAATAAGTACAGATTGTGCAGCAGACATCTCGTCACAGAAAGATTCTGACATGATCTGCATGCAGAGTTAACAATTAAGTAGTATTTGTCGGCAAAACAGTCTCAAAGTTGAGAGCAATATTTCTATTTGATTAAAAGAGATGTATTCACAAGCCCGCTTGTTTATAAAGTAATAGCGCCACTGCACCTCACTGGATGTTTTTTTGCCTCATTCTAAATCACTGACAATGACAGCAATGTGGCTCTGTGCATACCTGGAAATGTATTTTTTTTTAATGTTAATTGGAGGTTTTACAAGTTACTGTGTACATTTTACTTTCATTGTGGTCTGAAATGCACTCATCAATGCCAATTTTTTCTGTAAAATATAAAAATAACATTGCAGTTTGCCTTTAACTTGAGTGGTGTGGTGGTTCAGTGGTTAGCATTGCTATCTCACAGCCCTGGAGCTTTGGGTTCAATTCCAGATCTGGGTTGCTAACTGCATGGAGTATTTATATGTTCTCCATGAACTGTATTTGGGTGAGTTTCTTCTGGGTGCTCCGGTTTCCTCCCACAATCCAAAGACATACTGGTAGATTAATTGGCTTCTGGGAAAAATTGGCCCTGGTGTGAGTGTGTTTCTGTCTGTATGGAGTTCTGTCCGGGGCACCTCACACCAATTTGCTTGCTGGGCTAGGCTCTGAGTCCCATGTAAACCTGAATTGGAATTAGAGTTTATAAAAATGATAGATGCATATTTTAAATCTCTCTGCTGGCAGGTCGATACTTCCTGTGATGGTTATGTGGACTGGGAAGAGTTCTGCACCTACCTGCTGCTACAGTACAAGGAGAAAGACTACACCGGCCGTCAGAGAGAAACTTTTCTCAGCACACAGCCAGTCATTAGACACTGTCTGTACAACAAGGTAACCTTGGTACTAACACAGACATTAAAAACACTACACACACATGTTACAAAAACTGGCACACTCCATCACAAGAAAAAAACTATTTGGGAGTCTTCCATCCATACAGTACATGTATTTCAAAATGTTGATATCTGATTTTGAAAATACACAAACAGTATAATCATGGTGGCTATAAGTACAATATGTGGTGGAAAACATCTTCAGGTGAAACAAAGCTGAATCTTGTTAATGTAATCTTTTAAGATCTCAAAAGAAAAGAGTAAGAATAAAATGAGAAGAAGCCCCCTTCAGCATTCACTTTCCATGCAGTTGAAATGTGACTAAGGATATAGTTCTCCCGAAGAAATAGAAATGTTTTATTACATAGATTCCATGCATTTACGTTCATTCTGATGTTTCATGCCTTCTGGTACATCTCTAGGTTACATCATCATGTCATCCTGACTGTACTATGCTTACCATGCTTTTATCATGGTAATTCACAGGAAACATTCAACACCCCGATTTACAGGCATTGCTTTGCGAAGTGTTTTAAAAGGTCAGATTTTAAATTTGGAGGTCTAATTCACACATACTAGTGTAAAAAAGGAAGCAGGGACATCCCTCGCATCATTCCCAACCTCTTTGTTTGAATTCCCATTCGGTAGCAAGAGCCCACCATCCGAATGCTGGCAGTGCCCCACCCTCAGCCACTGCGCTTCCTCGGTGTCAGCAAGGAGGGAACTCTGACCATCTGGGACAGCAGCCTGCGCATTCTCAAGTCACAGGAGGTGCTTTACCGCACTTGTCTTCATTGACCTGGGTTTCAAAGCCAGACTGGGATTTATGGTTACTTTATGCCGAATTCCCAGCTCAGGGACATGTTGTTATTATGCTTTTTTGTGCAGAGAAATCCAAGTACCAGTGAAACACGATTTATATAGTTTTTGCTACTCAGGCCAAACTCAAAAAGTACAAGATGATGAACTATTTAGATGAGTTATATAATCCAGTTTGAAGACATAGGTGAGGGTCAATGATCCTGTTTTAGTGTACTGTGTATTATTGTGTAGGTATTTTTTAAATTATGTCTGATATCTTGAGAATGAAAGTCATGGACATTGAATGTTTTTGGTGCTTGGTGTTTGAAACCAACTCACAATTTTAGCATCACCCTCCAGAGAAGACAGTGCACCTGGGTGTTAACGCTTCATTGCTGCAGTGGTTATAATCACCACACTATGAGCAGAAGTCTCTCATCTTCTTTTGAAATTCTGATCTCTTTCAAAAACAAAATGTAGAATTAGAAATAAGTATATAACTGTAATAAACAAATATAGACTGTATACAACAGCGATACCCTGTTTTTATTTGAGGACTGACCAAAAATGTTTCTAATGTCTACTCTCTTCTAAATTTGAATTCGCTTCTTCATTTGAAATGCGGGTAACAGAAAAATTAAAAGTATTTTCTGAAATCCAGGTCTCTTTGGAGTCCAGTGAGATCGCAGGAAGCAGGAGCAGGATCAGGAAATGGACTACAGATGCTGTTTGCATGCCCGATGTCCACAAGATTGCACTGGCAACAACCAGCAGGGACATCCACTTTTTTGACATTTCTACAGCCAGCTGTTTTGAGGAGTTTTACTTGTTTGGTATATTCTCTTTTCAGAAGATGCAAAATAAATATGTTTTTATTTAAAGGTGTTTCAAATTGATACCCATTCTTGTTTCTTTGCGGTTTTGTCACAGGAATTGCCAATGTGCCAACCTGCTTATGCTACTGGTGTGACACCAAGGTAAGGCCCTTTGGTCGATCTTTGACAGGGAATGTCTCAGGGTACCTAGTGCTGCCTCATCCTTAAACCTACAGTTGCAAGATGTTTCAAACATCAAAATTGACAACTCTGAACATGTTAGTACTTCCATGTCCAAGATGTTTGACAGAGAAGGTACTTTACTGTCATTCCAGTATGAACACAGTGAACATGCCAAGCCTTGTGTTCAAATAAGCCACTTTTAGGAGACCTTTCAAAGATGGCAATATGTATTAAGAGTACAAACAGTATATCCATCCATAACCACATTATCCAGTACAGTGTCATGGGGGAGCCAGAGCCTATCCCAGAAAGTAATGGCCACAAGGCAGGATACACCGTGGTGTCACACCAGTCCATCACAGGGAACACATACAAACAAAGGGAAACATACAAACTCCACACAGATAGCACCCCAGGTCTGGAATTGAACCCAGAGCCCCAGAGCTGAGAGGCAGCACTGCTCCACCATTCACCCTACAATAGTATATGTATGAGAAATAATTGTTTTAAGTAGTTCAGGTGGGTAGCTGCGTCAGCATGCGTAGGCTGCAAAGGAACAAGTTATAGGTTTATTCCATGCTGAAAAGAGAAGAAAGGAAACACAACATTTCGGCTGTGGAGCCTTCTTTGGGTGTGACACAGAATAAACCTGTAATTGTTTTAAACTGATTTGTTTCCAGGAAAAATTGTCTTGTTATAGCAACCATTATTTCTATTTTTCTGAAAGGCTGCATTAATTGTATGAAAAATACAATGGTTGCTGACATATTATCTGCTATGAAACATTTGACAACTGTTCAAGTGCTAACAGGTGTGTTTCCTGGGTTCGCAGGCACCAGGAAGCCCTTCTGTGCTCCTGTGGGGGGATGATGTAGGGAACGTGAACGTACTGTGGTTCCTCCACCCCCATTCAGGCATGTTTGAGACTCCCTTCACTGAGGAGAAAGGACCTCAGAGAGTCTTCATGCAGGTGAGTTCAGGAAATTGTACCCTTAACACAGCGGGTAACCTGTGGATTTTCCCTATCACGGATACTGTTGCATATAGTGTGTAACACATTGTGTGTACTGTCGTATATAGAATAAACACTTTAGAATATAAACTATATAGTATACAGTCGCATCTGCTGCTTGGATAATACTTCTTTTATCTTTTTACATTGTATCCAAGCAGATAGCAACTCCAGCTTGGGAAAGAATAATTCCACTTAATGATATTAAAAATAATAATGAAAAACAACCGAGGGGCTTGTCCAGTAAAGCAGTGATCAGACTGAGCTTTACATGGCCCAAGACCTCCCTATTTCAAGCTTGAATTATGTTTCTAGCCAATGAGAATCACCCTATCAATGCTCCCAGTCAGCCATTCCATTTATTTCCTGAGTATTTCCTTAAGATCACATTTTCTAAACCTCACTGTATGAAAGAGCACATTACAGCGTTTAGTCGTGGTGTGAAAATCATTTCAGTAAACCTGATGACATTGCCAGGGTTTTCTCAACAGCAGTCACTCTCTGACCATAAACCGCCGTTCAAGTTCACTGATTAAGCAATTTATATGTCATTAGAAAAATTGAAAAGGTGTGAAGAATCCCTCTGGTTGATCACTGCTGAATGTTTGTCACTGGCCTCATGCAGGATATCCGCGATCACATCCGGTTGGTCTCCTATCAGCTCATTCCTGGGGTTCACAGGGAGGCCATCCGCAGGATCTTCTACGAGCGCAGTGGCGATCTAGTCATCACGTCATCAGGGAGTTCCTCCACCTCGGTGGTCATCATGGACGCTCCCCGCAAAAAGAAGAGCTACACCTGGAAAATCAACAAGGTGAGCTTGGCAGGACATGAACATAAAAACGGTTACAAACGAGGGGAAGACAACTGGCCCAACTAGCTTGTTTTGTTGTTAGTAGCTACAGTAATACTGTAGATCCAAGGATTTCATCCAGCTATTTCTTGAAAGAAGCCTGGATATTGACTTCAGTAACATGGTGGGTTAACTTGTTCCATACTCCCACAACTCTTTGGATAGAGAAGAATGCCATGTTCTTGGTTTTAAAAGTCACTTCCACTAATAAAGTAGAAAAAAAATTTCAACTAAATAAATCACTAATAACTGTCTTGACATACAGTAGGTGACACTGAGATACTGAGATAATTCCCAGTGTGCAGCTGAGCATACATTTGCATATCATGCAAAGTGCCATGCAATAGGCTGACAATAGGCCACACCAGCAGTGCTCTTGGAAAACTGGACAGTTTATGGGAGTGCTCTTTTGAATTGGACAGACACTGCCTTTTTATAACTACTAAATTTTCCTTCGTTTTAATGATGCCACCTACACATTTCTGGCATTGATACTTACAAGACTGGGGAAAGAGTGGTACAAATAACTTTCTATCTCACACTGCCAGCAAAGTCCATTTGAAAACATTTGACATTTGGACGTCAATCAAGGCTGAAATGGTCACACAAGGGCACCCTGCACTTGACAGCAAGTAACATCAGTGACTGAAAAGTAACAAGTTCGGTCACATTTCATCTAAATCATGAACAGATACTGAATAAGAAACAAAAAGAAACATAGGAAGGATCATGAATAATCAAACCATAACATCATGAATTATTGCAAGTAAAGCAATGCAAACTATGTCTGGGTTTGTACAGTGAATAACAGTTAAGACAAGACAAAAACACAGTAGTACTCATGCAGTAATGAAGGAGCACATTTTAACAATTACCTTGTTGTAGTAAAGTGATTTTAAAAAGCATTTAATACAGGAAAACTGTACCGAGAGAGATTAAAAATGCAACTAATGAGTATTTGAGACAAGAGTTTTAATTGTAGTTTTAATGCCTCACAGTAGTAAGTCAAGTAAGCAGTGCATCTACTGTAATTATCATTTAGTATTTGAAAATATTTGCATTGTTTCGTTATGGCTCTTACAGCTTTTTAAACACATACATATGCAACTCAAATAAATGGGACACTGAATAATTCCAACACAAATTCTTCTTTTGCGAAATACAGTGCTGCACACATACTTGAATTACCTCCTCTGGGAACTATAAGGAACCCCGAGGGTCTGAACTTTTTCCAAAATATTGCTTTCTGTTGGCAAATGAGCACTAACTGGAAACATACCTTGATCATGCTGTGCATTTTACACAAGCAATTGATACCTGATCACATACTGTAGTATGAGGCAAAACCAATTAAATAGCACAGAACACTTCAATGTCAAAAAGATATTCAATTAGTTGTTATTAATATTCCAGATGTCAAAGAATTGTTCTGTGAGTGGACTAGAGAAAGGAGAGCAAGAGAAATTAGAGAAGAGTGATATGGGGGAAATAAGGACATGTTCTTTGAATTGTTGGCTGTTTACTGGGAAATCATTTTTCTTTATTTGGACATGGAAAATGGTACAAAAGCATTCTTTTGTTTTTCCATGGATAAAAAAAAAATGTTGCTGGCAGCCAGGAGATACTTTTTTAGCAAAACAATTTCCAATGAGAATAAATCATCAGTCTGACTCAGATACCAAAGCTGTTCCCAGCATTATCCTTTAAAACCATTAGACAGCATAGGTAAACATCACCAACCAAGATCAATTAAAACTGAGCTATATTTTTAATAAGAAACACACTCGCAGGTTAAACTGTGTATTGCTCCTTGAGGGAATAGCCATAGGAAGTAAAACTGTTAGCAATAAAACATGCATTTCAGTCCTTCAATCTATTTTTAACTTTCTTCACTTTGAGTAGGAGTAGGAGAAAAACAGCAATTCTAAGAATAAGTGTTGCAGTTTTAATAAAAGAAGAATCAAAGAATAAACTCTGCACTCTCTTGGACTTTTTGTAAATGCTGCAGGAATACCTAACTGTTCTGAAACTTACTGTACATAATAAATGGAAAAAGATAATAAATACAGATTCTCTTGCACTGTGCTCTGATTCTAGTATCTAGTACTCTTTCTTATCGATAGTCATAGAAAATCTAACCATTTACCTGTGTCTTTTCAGGGAGTCACATGCTTTGACTTTTGTAAGTCCCTGAATCTGCTGGTGACAGGGGGGGTGGATCATACTGTCCGCCTGTGGAACCAATATGTGACAAGTCGCCCTGTGGCCACTCTGCAGGGACACTACATGGCGGTGCTGGACGTGGTCATCTACGAGCCCATGGGCCAGATATTTAGCTACTCCAAAGATGCTGTAAGGTTTTGGTTCCTGGGATTTACACACTTTAAGCACACTATTGTAAACTCTAACACTAACAAATATACACAAACACAATAAGATTGCCCAGGTTGATCTTGAGAAGCTGGTTTCAGAAGTCAAGCAATAACAGTCACTTCTTCCTAATATACAGTACCAATACATTGCTACGAATACATTACTATGTAATGAGCAACCTGAACGATTCTATTCACATTGCTGAAATCACATGCTGATTTCATGCATCTATTAATAAAAAAGAATATTATCTGCAAACTAAAGTGATTCACCAGCTTCAAACATACATGGGTTTCATGGGTAAAATCTGCTTTTGGCAACCAGTAAATGAATGACTCAATCAGCCAGTCAATATCTGTTATATTTAGTGCCTAAATATCTCAAAGTACCTGCCGATTAGAAGACATGAATGATCAAAAACGTACATTGGAAAAAATCACCCTTGTCACTGACAAAAATGTCTCTCTGTTGTTGGTGTTGGCAGGTGCTGAAAGTTTGGGACATCTCCTCACTGTGCTGCCTGCGGACTCTGCTTCTGAAGTTCCCCTGTGTGCAGGCTGGCCGCGCTGTTGAGCACGGAGACTTCCCCTTCCTGCTGCTGACATCTGCACCCCATGTGCTTCTGGTGTCATGTGGGGACTACTTGGCCCTGCTGCGACTGCAGAGCGGGGGTGCTGAGGGAGACCGGCTCCTCACACACAGTGCACCGCTGTCCTGCGCTCTCTACAACCCCTTCTTCAAACAGGTCTGCACCACCCCCATGCCCCTCCCTTCTCCATCTGATAAGTGCAGCTGGGAGGGAGAGCTGCTTCACATCTCCACTGTTAACTCTGCTGGAGATGTAGTAGGCCTCACAGTACAAAAAAAGGCATGACAATGACACATTTGTATGTACAGGTAGGACTGCATGTTTACATCCCAACAGGGCTGGTATAATGGATACAGTAGTGAACTGAATTGACTTCATGATTCCTAATTGGGGCAATAAAAAGAAAAATTCTGTACTTTTTAGAAGCCATATAAGTGTCTTTTGTGCTTTTGCTAGGTGGTTACAGGCAGTGATGATTCCACAGTTGCTGTGTGGGATGTGGAGACTGGGACGAAGTGTCTTCAGCTAAGCAACGTCCATGGACAAGAGGAGATCACATGCATGGCCTTGGATAGCACACAGCGCAGGCTGATCACTGGGGCACGCAATGGGACCATCAAGGTACAACACTGACTGCCCCCAGTCTCCATCCCTGTTCCCTTCCACAACAAACAAGATGTCCTGCAGTCCTCCTCAAACTACTCTGCTCACTATCTTTACTAAAGGGATAAAGAACATGGGAAATACAGTACATGTATATCCACACTGTATACTATACTATAGGTTGTTTTGCTAAACTTAATGAGGGTTGTTATGAGAGTTTATATAATACAGATGCTTTGTATAAAAGGAAAGGAAAAACCTACAAACAAGAGGAGACCATTCAGCCCATCTAAAATGTTTGGTTGCTTGTACTGTAGATGACTGACCTAGTGATTTGAGTCACTGGAACAAGGATTCCAGTCACTTTCTGAAAGAAACCAGGGTGTCATCTTCAGCAATGTGGCTGGTTTGCTTGTTCAAGATTCCTACAACTCTTTGGGTAAAAATGTGCTTCATCTTAAAATGATGTCCCCGTTAGTTTACACTTGTTTTTCACTGTTGAGGTCCATTAAGTTTGTTTTTGTCTGCACCTTTGAAAATTTACAATGCTTCAGCTAGTCCTCTTGTGATGCTCTCAATGAGTTTATAGTATCTAAAATGTGCCGGGATCCATGATCACTTTGCTTCAAGACAAACACATATTCTTCCAATGTAGCTTGCAATGCATCTGTCCTAACACGGGAGTACAGATGTAATTCTACAAAACCCATGATGACAAAAGTGTAGAAAATGTTTTGTGATTCACAAATTCTGGATCCTTCTGGACAATGAGAGTATGATGTCTGATCCCTAGATAAAAACATATCAATTCTAATTTATTCATGAAAGCTCTTTCTGTACTGAGGTCTTAATTAATACCATCCATCTCTAAATCCTTTCAGAAATACCCCTTTACAACAACATGTTTGGGATCCAACTTTAAAATGTACAGTATTTACGCTAATGACAATACAGTACACATGAAAAAACCGACAACAATTTTCAGACTTTTGGGCATAAGCCAATGTTACCCAACACTGCCAAATTCCATATCCCAAATAGAAGGCATTTCAGCTGTGCAAAGGCACTTATATTTCCAGTCAAAATAAAGTATACTGCACAGGAGAGCTAGCCATAAGAAATAATTTATGTCAGTGGTCCCTCTTCTCCTTACAGGTATGGAACATCCAGAATGGACACAATCTTCACAAACTGGAGGCTATAGATGAAGCAGAAGTCACAGGGGTCATCTGTTTCCAGGACAACAAACTCCTGACTGTGGGATGGAGTCGAAAGCTAGCCCTTTACAGCATCAGAGACCCTGGGGTGAGGGAGTGTACTTGTATACAGCACAGATTTTCAAAATTGTCAATTTGTTAACGTTAAGGTAATGTTAATGTTAATGTTAATGTTAAGTTAAATGTACATTGTCTTGGAAGTGGCAAATGTTTAAGAAGCAGAAAATAATGTTTAGCAAGAATAAACACATCAACAGTATTTCACATCAAAGCATGACTGGAAAACAAGCAGTACTCACACTCCTCTCTGGTTTACCAAATATATGTTTTGGTTTGTTGAAGTGGACAGATTTATTAAAAACATTGACATTCTCTCCATCTAACTGTTTGATGTGCAAAACCAGGCTACACAGGGAAACGTCTCTGTTCTGTGGTCTTTCAGAAGACCTACGTGCATGCAGACCTGTCCTGGAAGGGAGGCCAGATGCACTCTGATGATATCTTGGCTGTGGACTACTGTCCTTCTCTAGGGCTGCTTGCGACAGCCAGCTTCGATGGAGAGCTTATCGTCTGGACCCTGGATACACAGAGATCCTTTGTCTACCTCCGCAGGGCACCACACACAGTGTGAGTGTGGCACAAGACAACCAAGATCACTGCAGAACAGCTACTGCATTCAACACTTACAGGGATCAGACTCCTGCAGTACGAGTACTCTGTTGCTCTACAGTTTCACATTACATTCTTAAATTCAAACAGATTTTTTCTTTGCTCCGCAGACTGTAATTGTGTCACTCTAGAATCTAGAAGTTTACATTGCTTATAATATAAATTGCAATCCTGAAATATATTTGAAGTACATTTTAAAAATTTTACAGTGAATTAAGTGATAAATGTTAAAAGGGATGTACAAACACACAATGGAATTTGTACCAGGATACTGTAGATAATGCAAATCAATTAGATTTTTAAAAGAACAAATATTCAGGTCCTTAGTTTAAATGTCTCATCCAAAGGACATCACCTCCTACAACACATTGCTTTATTAGGGCTTTGCTTTTGTTGGAAATTCTTATCATGAGGGGTGATTGTCACCTACTAGTGCACCAACACCACTTGCGGCAGCTTAGTTTTCCACACAGAGCTCCTATTCCATTACATTGCTCCACAACCTCCTTCTATTTATCTTATACAGAGACAGCCCTGGCATGACTCTCAACACCTCAGATGAGCCCACCAGCAAAACGATGCACCCCAGACCCAACTCCCGACACAGAAGAGCTCACGCCTGGGACGAGGGGTAAAGTAAAGAGTAAGAAATTGAAATCAGAAAGAAGCCCACTTATGACTAAAAATAAATGACACAGCTTGTCACAAAAAGACATGGAGGTCACTCTTGTGTTCTTCACACATTGGAAAGACAATGGCACTAAACTGGACTAATTCAACTTTGTGTTGTACTGAAAAAATAATGAAAGTGGAGAAGTAACCCATCTGTTACTATAGGCCGAACCCCCTAAATATAAAGCCTGCTAAGTGTTCTGGAAAATAAATACTGAATTGATGGCAGAAGCAGTCAAAGATACAGCACCTTGTTCACTTTCTCAGCCTCCCATACTTTCCATTTTCATGTGATTCTCTGCTGTCAGGGTTCAGCCTCCAGTGGATAAGCTGTTGTTTCTGAAGTTCCGTGCCGAGGACAGGAAGTGCAGAAATGGGCCGCTCCTCGTCAGCTCAGAGGCGGGCTTCCTCTGTTGGTGGAGTGTGATGGGATCACCTCATAAACACGGTAACTCATGGAGAAGCTGCACACTGAAGACTGCAGAGTCAACACCAAAGTGAATGCCAAATACACTGAGCTCTACACGGGTGAAGACGTGGACCCCATGAATAAACTGACTGGTCAACATGTGGTATAAAAGAGGTCAATGAAAAACAACAGGAGATTAGTCCTCTTTTTGATAAGAGAGGCAGGGAGTGATATAAATGTCACTGCCGAATTTCTGCAATGATTGGTTTGGCCTCTTTTAAAGTTAAATTTAACAAGTTCTGAAATCGCCCCTATCTCACCTGTTATCCCCCACTTTATAAAACAGAAAAAAATCTTTTCAAATTTTAAGTTTCTGCTTTCATCTGATTCAGTCAATCAAGATGCATCTTAAACAGATTGTCACTGATGGCACTATGATATCCTATTTCAGGGCAGTTCTATGCCCCAAAGAGAACAGATGAGTCTGTTCTGGGGTTGTGTACAGACCAGGAGAACAGCCTCCTCATGTCTGGGGACACTGCAGGCTTCATACAGGTGTGGGACATCTCTGAGTTCAGGCTACAGCCTGGCGATAAGGTGAGAATGTTCACAAGTCATTACATACAGTAAAATATGGCTAATGTAAAAAAAAAAAACGTTTAGTCCTCTCAATTTACTTCCTGTCTGTATGTGTCACACTGTCCCATGTGGGCTGAAGAATAACAATTTACAACAGAATGGGATGGTCATCTACATGAGATTGAAGAGCTTATGACTTTACCTAAGACATAATGTACATCACACACATATACCTCCTCAAGGACACTGAATTATACTAATTGGCTTTACACAGTAAGATCAACTTCTGTAATGTGTGTGTGTTTGTAAATAAATGTTTACAGGCTTGCAGCTCATGTCATGAGGTAAACTGCTTTTATAATTTAGTACATTTTAAGTGTCTTTAATTTTTGAGTTTATCTACTACCATACACAAAACTCCACAGGAAAGATGAAAGTGCTACCTTCCTACACAATATGTACTGTATTTCCCCTAAGCATGCCTCTGCAGATCTTAGTAGCAAAAAAAGTATAACTCAAGCCCCTGTCATTAAACAACCCTGACCTGTTCCCACCAGGCAGTCAATAGCTGCCCTCCCCTGCTGTACTGCTGGAGAGCCCATGACAGCACAGTGGTCAGCATGGAGCTGCTGCTCTTCAGCTCCCAGCTCTTCCTGGTCAGTGCCTCCTCAGACCAGACTGCTCGGCTGTGGTCCTGCAATGGGTGTTACGTGGGCACATTTGGACAGAAGAAGAAATGGAACCTGAATAACCCGTCTACATATCAACATCCCAGGTACTTGGACTGTAGCACAGTCACTTCTTCCCTGCCGTCTCACCTGCTGCTTAAACAGTTATTTAACTACACTACATCTACTCTAAACTCCAGTGGGTTTAGACCTCAGTGGAAAAGATTGTGAGTACCTGCAGGCATTAATCCACTTATATAGACGGTAAATTATTGTGCTAGAAAAAAATAAATACAAACAGTACAAATACACAGTAGTATTTGAGTCCTAATCATGTTCAGCCACACTGAACAACACATGCTCTTGAAATTTCATTTGTAACTACAAATAAGAAAAAAATGCAACTTTTATCTCTTGTAGGTAATTGATAAAGAGTTAATGAAACTGGGAGACTAGTGTGAAAATAAAAAACTTATTTGAATGACTCATGAGATAATGGGCCACTAATCCTTTAAACTCCCTGATCGAATCTTTGGGCGTGGTTTCAATCTTGGTAGCTCAGCTCTACATTGCATCACTGCAACTGCTGTGGGAATGTTCTGTCTGACTTGAATCAAAATGGGCAAAAAGCACAAAAACAACCCAAAAACAGATCTAACCCCGAACAATGGGAGTGACAGACAGCAAAGCTTTCGTGATAACTGCCAAAACAGAAAAAAAAACCCTGTCACTGCAGCCAGACGACTCAAACAAATACACTTGTAGAGTACTGTAAGTGTTGTGATGGTCTAGCAATAATTATAGTTAATTGGAACCAGATGGGGGAGCAGAGGCTGTCAGTAGGTGTGGATGGAGAAAGTTACCCATTGTAACCGGCCGTATTATTAATGTGGTATAATGTTCCAGTTTTTTCCTGCAATTCTGTGGGTTGTCTGATAGGAGTAAAAGCACAACTGCTGGTACCTGCGGTCCACATAAAAACTTAATATTTCAACCGCACACACCCACGGGTGGCCCAGATAATCAGTCCACACTGCCTGAGAGGTACAGTGATTGCCAGCATGTGGGCACTGACCACAGCAGGAAAACAGCCGCACCCCTCAGGGACAAAAGTTCCTGGTTATGGCAGCCTAGAGTATGGTGCAATGAAGTGAAGAAATGAAATAACCTAGCCGTACCTGTACTCCACAAAGTGCAGTATCAAAGACTACTTCCCCTCAATCAACAGCACTCATACCAGAAGATAAATAAACCCCCAGAATTGTAAGTAGAGCACTTTTTGGCAGAGAAAGGAATGGTTAGTCTCCCTCATGACTCAACATGTATGCTTACTCAAAATACAGGTTGAGCCCCAGTGTCCAGAGGTTGTTGGTCCAAGTCTGGGATATGTCAGCAAGTGACTATGATGAGGATTTCTGCAGTGGTTCTGCACACGTGGTTGAGAGGGGTTAGTCAGCCAGGGCTCTCTTGGTTTTCTGGCAAAGACCTGCTGGGTACCTTCATCCTTGCAGTGACTGAGAAATGCACTGATACTTTCAGGTATTGTGGAACTTGCAATGACTGCAAAGCATCAAACGGGTTTGTAGGTGGGCCCGATCAAGCAGCATATCTGTGTGCCACAATGCCATCTAAGAGTTACAGGAGCAGCAGTCACAAATCTGAGTTGTATAGAACTTGTGATCCAGAATGGATTGGATTGGTAGAAAAATTAAATTGATTGTCAAATTCTTGTGTATAAGAACAAAAAAGAAGGCAGGATCACCTCATTTTATTTTACTAGCTTCTAGAATATAGGTCATCAGAATTACCCAGGAAGATCTGGTTGGAGTATGAAATTGGAGGGCACCCTCATGATCTTCAGTACTTCTCTGTGAGAAGATGGAAGATGAAAAAGGTCCTTGTTGGGTAGAAAAGACAGGGAAAAACATAACCGAAAGCTGTATCAAAATGAAATAGTTGGTCATATTTGGGGCTTTTCTTTAATGGTTATTTTTCTCATCGTTGCTACTGTACGTCTTGCAGAGACCCCTGGAGAGATACCAGGGAAATAGAGAAAGAGGAGGAAGAAGAGGAGAAGACTGGTGTTAGACAGCAGTCTGTCAGTGGCCTGTCTCCGAGCAAAGAGCAAAGATTGATTCAGGAGGAGGCATCAGGCCAGAGTGAGGAGACAATCTGGAAGGATGGAGCCCAGCAAGAAGAAGACTCTGAACGTTGTGCAGGCACAGTAAAACAGATCTGACAAATGTGTTTTTTCTCCACTTTCTTTACTAACACTCTACCTTTCTTCATCTCTCTGTGTATCTCTCTGGGCTATATTGCCAAAGTATTTTTGTTATTCCATGCTTTGCTCTTGACAAAGGGAATTTTTGACGTTTTAGTATTTGGTCAAACGTTAAACTGATCACAAAAAAAAAAGAATTAAACACAGGACTGTTTATTGAAGAGGCTCTGACAACCTCACATTAACGCCAGCTCTTCCCAACCATGACATGAATATCCTGTCACAAACCTATTTACATATACAGTATAAGGAGTAATGCTTTGTTATAAAATCAAAACCTAGGTTTAAATCTTTGTTCACATTTGCTTATGTCAGGATCATAGGATCATACAAACAGTGCGAGGAGAGCATTAGGAAGAATCTTACAATCTTAAAAAATGTCAACAGTACACATAATAACATTTCTTAGAAATGCGCAGCTTTGGAAAAATACAGATCAAAAAAGGAAGAGCTGAAAGTATTTTGACTGGGCTCCGTTGAAACATCGGGAAAAAGATGTTGACAGCTCAGAGAACCATTTCCTATTGGGCATCCCACAGGGTCCAGCTGCAACAGTAAGGCAATCCAAGATATGGAATTAATAAAACCATCGGAGCAGCTCAAAAACCAGCAATATTGTTCTTGGAAAGCTTTTGCTCAATCTTTTACTCAGAGTTCAAGATTTTTTTTTACATTTAACATCTGTGTGTAATAGAAACTGCAGCAAAGTGTTTGTGAAGGATGTGAAAAACAGAGTCTGTCAAAATATTACTGCCAGCCACAATCTGCGTGACAGCTGCAGGGAAAACTGGGACCCCTCCCTCCTGGCCAGTCAGGTCCCTTCAGTCGCTCAGAGGCCTGGCCTTTTATAAACAGTCCCACATTCACGGGAAACATGAACCGCAAATGTCTTCAATAGCATAGTGCTCACTTACCATTACAATCAACCACACTAACAACTCATTTGGTTTCGGTAAGATGCTGAAGTTGGGGCTCGAGGCAGCATGTGCAATTTTAAATGCGTCACAGTGACAGGGTGGGGAAACTACTGTCCTTAATGAACCTCATCACTGATACAGACTAACCAAGCATACTCTATCTTCTTCAGGCTTGTTGTGTGTTACACATTTCCTGCACATCCAGGTGTAGATTACTTTTACAGTATGAAAAGGATATGGGCCTAGCAGACACTCATTGATTTTTTTGTGCATTCATTGGAAAGAACACTATATTCTAAACCAATTTCACAAATGAAAAAGAACAATAAGTTATAAGGAGTAAGTTATAATTAACTATAGCTAAATATAAATAATACAGCTATCAAGAGAGGTTTTCACTAGGCTGAATATTAGCCATCAATTTTAAATTCTGTCACTCCTTCAACTGCGAGTGATGTTCTGTAATGGCCTCAGGTGAAAAGCAAATTTAAGTCCCCCATCAGACAGACACGGGTTTGTGGGGGAACTTCCTGTGCTGTTTCCTGGTTCTTTGGTCTGCCAAAAAAAGCTATCGGTGGGAGCCGAGACAGTCCTGGAAGGAGAGTGGCAGGTTAGGAAAGCAACTTGGAGAAAAACTGTGAAACGACATTCGTGGCAGAGAGATGAAATTAGCAGGGTGTGCACTACTGCTTTTTAATGTCTAGACACAGTTTGGAGTGAATTAGGTGTCTGGGTTCATGGTTTAGATTACCTCTTAGAACTGGGTGATGTGTGTAATTTTTAAACAGATAATCCTAGTCAGCCCCAACTGCAGGATGTTTACTTCAGAGTTGCAAAACCCTGTGTTAAAATGTCTAACGAGGCAGCTCAGCAAAAAATATGGGGGAGGTTTATGAGGTTTTTTTTTGTCTTACTGGCACAGCTCAGGACACAGTAAAGCCTACTCAGATTAGATTAAGCAATGACAAAAAAGTTTGCAAAACATTTTTTTTCGAGTAGCTTTATCTATACGATATGCACCATTCTTTAATTCATTGATTAACGAATGCGGTGTCCATGAAGTTGCTAAAATGGGTGACATCAGAACACAATTCTATATTTCTATGGTAAGCTAAGGTTTGTGTTACAATTTCCAGGCTTCACACAGTCTTTCATTTCTTCACTGGACTCCAGGGAGGCAGAAGGCCCAGCCTCCGGCCTCTTGGACAATCCTGCCAAGGCACCACACACCAAGGTGAGAATACACCCTGGTTCCACCTATAATGCTGTTAGCACAGTTTTAGCACAGTTTGTGCCCTAAAGCATAAACCCCAAATTGCAGTGTGGTAACATTGCTTAAATAGTCTTTAACCCAGGGTCAGTTCAGTGCAGAGGTGACTCCCAGGTTCCTGCAAGCCTGGAATGATGTCAGTGAGAGACGTGATGCTCTTCTGATTGGCCTGATAGACGCTAGTAATTCCAAATGAGATTCTAGCGTCATCAATGAAATGCCTCACAACTTCAGCCCAACACAAAGTGAGATACTATATGTAATTTTCAAAATACATTTTTTTAAAAGAGTATTCAACGAACATTCGGCAGGGATGACAACAACCAAGGTCTCTTTCATCTCAGCTGCCCTAACTGGTAATCATCCTTGACATGATTTCCCAAAGGCTATAAATACCTTGAGTAAACCTCTCTTCCTCAAATTTGTCAAATGCATCCCTCCTCCTCCCAGCTACATTTGCATCTCCCCTTTAGTCAGCTTCTCTATCATGTTTGGGAGTTCTAATTTCCTCGTCTTACAGCCAGCATTGGCCCTCAACCAAGTGAGTTAAGCCAAAACTTCCCATGCCTAACCACTCAATAAATATTGTGTGGTTAGGCATGGTTTCGTTGTTCCTTTTAAAGGTAAAAATGGATCAAATAAATCAAATAAAGAGTGGAATACAGTTATTACTTAAAGAGTCATTGCTCTTTATTGAGTACTAACATATGATAATGTACTTATTTTAAAATCTGCAACACATTTTCCACAACATCATGAAATCATCATAAAAATGTGTTCCGACATGTTAATGAGGGATGTAAAATATTGAAATTTTAATGAAATCTTACGTTTCTACACTGTATCATACATTGTACAAGCTAAGGGCTTTATCATACTTTTAAAAAGGCTTAAATTATGGTAAATTAGTAGTAGTTATTATATTCAATAATAATACATAAATAGTAGTAATATTGAATGGAAGAAGCTTCAAGGTGGAATGAGTGCTATTTCAGTCCTGATTGATTCATACCTTGAGAACTGGGCCAGAGTCTCAGGCCTTCTGCTGTCACATTTCCCAGAGTGCTCTGGGAGTGCAGGTTGAACAGGGTCTTCTGAGGAAGACAGTGGCTCGACTTGAGCGTCGCCTGGCATTCGGAGACATTGACTCCAGGAAGCTCGCCCGCGTTGGGAGTGTCTGCACGCCCTTCCAAGCTCTGGCTACTCCAGTGAGTCCCACGAACAAACCTTTGATCTCTTGTTTCCTCTTGATCTGTTCACCAATCCAGTTTCCTCTGTGTTACCCTGTCAGGTGTAGCATTGCTCTATGCTTTTTCACACACAGCAAATAACTGATGGATTGAGAACCAGTGTAAGAAGAAATGCACTAATTTAGTGGACTGTCAGGGCCATCTTAGAGATTATAATAGTCATCCATAAGTATACTGTAAGTCCATGTTGTTGTTTAGCAATAGCTTTATACAGTTAGAGAACTAGCTGGTTGTCTATCTGTTGCTGTAGCTCCATACACAAAAGGTTTATTTGTCCAGCACTCTGATAAGAAATGGCTAGATTAGACTGTCAGATTTATAGGTTACTACATGAGCAAGAGGGAGCAAATTGCATCTTTTTTGCTGCCTCTGTTGTTCTTATGCAAGCCAAGGTCTGGTTTATTAGACACACATCTAGGGCAAATCTTGGTCTCACTGGCAGAGAAAGAGAGAGTGGAAAAACAGATAAAAGATTTATTCTCTAGGCTGTGAGCAAAGAGGAATGAATGTGACAAATTTCTGATCCATTCTCTCAGCTCTTCTTCAGCCTTTGCTTGCGTCTGCAAGCACTGAACTCAGCTATAAGACCACCACCGAAGTCTTGCAATAAAATCCAATCGGGCATTGCTGTGGCGTAATATAATAAAATAGAATAATTACATGTGTCAAACCTAGAACAGAAATGCACAAACAGAAATTAAAATGTATTTTGAAATCTTTCCTGTTGACATGTCTCTGATTTTGGAACATTAAGCCTGTTGGGAAGAACTTTGCCCAGATCTGAAATCCTGCCGCGTTTAAAAGAGAATTGAGCAAAGAAAGTACAGCCTGTATGAGAATACATGGACATGCTGTACAGGGGGTCAGCACAAGGTAATTCCCCCCTTGCTCTCTTTCTTCCATTAGGAATGCCAGGAGCTGCAGCTGCCCTGTGATTTACCCATGAGCCCTTGGATGCTGAGCAAAGGGCTGAAGTGTGTAAATGAGGCTGATCTGAAGTCTCTGCCACTGACAAGTCGTAGCTCGGATAATGACCAAGCTGAAGACCCGGACAGAACCATTGTCAGGAGCAGGCTGCCTCTGGACTAAAGAAAGCTAAGGTCTTGAGCCACTCCACCACCCTCTTCCTTATGGACACACCTCAGCAGCTGGCTCAAAGCAGAGTGAACCACTTCAATGGCAGACAATCCACCACAGAAAACCTGTATGAACTCTGAGAACCGCTGTGTCTTTCGTCATATGACAGCCATGGATTTAAAAAAAAAGTATTTTGTATTTTATTGACTGAGGTTCCTCAGCAGTATATTCAGTTTCAAATCTGTTGTCATGAAATTCTTCAGGGACTCTATTTTTGGAACTCTCTTAAGAGTTGCCATGTTTGAAGAGTCAAACACTACTCACATTTGGTAAGAAAATCACATTACTCTACAACAGTTGATTGCCAACGTTGTGGTCCAAACACCTGAAAACAAACTATACAATGTATTCCAATACAGTTGCCCCTCAAATGCAAATATACAATTCAATTAAATTTAGGATAAAAGATTTGTGAAATGAATTCCGAAGTTGCTGCTTTAGATATAAACCTAGCAATATCCTTACTTTTCATATGCAGTAGATCTGAAATGTTCACAGATACTTTCCTGTCTTATTATTTTATGGAAGATCAAGTGAGCTCAAACAGAATTCATTTCAACACAAAGTCGTCATTCAGAATCTCACAAACATGGTGGCAGTCTGAAATTTGTGTCACATCTATGAGATTATATGGAAATTTAAAGTTTAAGTACAAGGTTTTTATAAAAGTTAGTTGACCCACTTCAAACAACTGTTTTGTGAAAACTATGCACCGCAGCACAAAGACATCTCATACACAAGTAGTTTTCCTCCCCATGATCCAACCATGGACAATGACTGTGGACCTGAACTCACTTTTACAGTAGTGTACCATGTCCTTCCATTCACATAAGCCATCATACACAGTGTTCAGACCGAGCTGATGTAGTTCCCTTGGATTTGTGTTGTAGTTGTCCATTTCAACAAATTCCCCATGGTGCCATTTGTCTGTGATCCACATATTAATCCTCCAAAGTGCTCATTTTTAACAATACTCTTTGTTGTATTAGGTCAACTTATAAACCAGCTCTAATACTGGCACAATCCCAATCAATCCAGTAATGGTCTTGACCACTTTGTTAGTGAAGGTGGTATGAAGGTGGTATGTACCTGACTGGGGTAAAATGAGACAGGTGTTGAGGACCCAGAAGGCTCAAGGCTGTTGCAGCTCAATGGAGATTTAAAATGTGTTCTACCCACAAGATCAACTACTACTGCTGGCATGTGGTCTTGCACAGAACCAAAGCCAGTCTGACTTTCCTGAACTTGCTCCCCAGCGTCTATTTAAAGATGGAAGTGGCTGGAACCGAGCAAGACTGAAAGGGAATATACAGCCTGCCCACCCACGCTGCAAGATTCCACATGTGAGAGAAATCACATTCTACACGGCTGATAAAAAAAAATTACGGTTATGATTACAAATGCACTGCAGAAATATAGTTCACAGAACGCTAATATGTTGTTTACAAGCTTCTGCCTGTTTGGTGCTGTGCTTGTAACATATAATTTCATAATGTACAATTTCAAGTGCAGAATGTGTTTCTTTCAATGACGCAGTAACAGGTGCCAAACAGTAGTCATTTACTATAAGATTATTATATTTTCTATGCCTTTCTTAGTAACACACTTGAACAAAAATTCTTGTCTAGTTGTGACAGGTCTTTTAGCAACACTTGAAAAGAGAAAATGTGATTTATTACTCAACACCGGGTGCAGCAGATGGGGATTTTCTACTTCAATAGAGCTCTACAAAATTGCACATAAATAAGCAGTTCACCCAACAGCTCCTGATATTGTACATCATGTCCAAATCTTAATTACAAGTTACAGCAAAATTCATCTGCTGATCAAAATATTGGAGGTCTCAGTCCAACAAATAGACACTCCTAATAGCAGGTGACCCATGGCTGGTGTGAAGAACATTATACAGACCTGCACCAAAATGCATATTTAAGTACATCGCAGTATCTTAAACCACTTAAGATATCTTAAGATACTGTGTATAGGCAGTATCTTAAACCTCTCTCTCATATGGATCTCTCTTCAGCTTCTTCTTTCTGAGTGGATGTTATTTCTAATCCCCCAAAAGACACAGGCGTTTTTGGTGGAAAAAGCCAAGATGAAATATGTTGTGCTGGCTTCATCCCAGTTTAATTTTTTTTCTGCCAGCACCTCTGACGATGAATATTTTTGGCTTTTTATATCTAGGGCTGTAGTTTAAAAGAATGTTGGTTTGCTTTCCACTCTTGGAATACATACATATGATTCAGTTTTCAGATGCCTTTGCTGCAAAACCATTTTAGAAGGTGAAATGTCTCCCCTAGTCCCCCCAGGATATGACAAAACCCTCCTGACCAGGTCTCGCTCTGTTCTTTCTTAAGCTGTTTCTTATGACAGCACTGCACAGGAACACTGTCCTTAATCCACCTATCATGCCCAGGCCACGCTGACTGAATAATCAGTCTAAAAACATTGATCATCATTGATCAAAAGCAAGAATCACCAGTTCACCAGTTCTTCAGAATCACCAGTTCATTTTTTAAAACTCCTCCCCCCCATTCAGAATCACAATTAAACAAAAATTCTGCCTTATTTTCTTTGCTGCTTTTTGCCTTTTCCAAGGTACTGTACAACCAATGTATAGTAAAAAGCAATGAATCGAGCTAATTAAGACACAAAGCATCAGACTGTTCTGTCTTTGCACTAGAAAAATATGAAATGGTAGCACTTCTTTCCATGAGAACATTGTCTGTAAATACACACAAAAAAGCATGATCTAAGGGAATCTCTGTCTCCACCCAGCCTCATGAAACAGATGTTTAGCCACACAGCAAAAATGATCGTGCCTGAAAATCGATAGTAATCTTGCAATCAGGATCAAGAACAAGCAATAAGGAATCAGCTCAGCTACTGTATACTACTAAACTCCTCACATAAAGTGGTAGTAATGAAGGCTTTGGATGTTCTCTTCAGTTGTGCCATCTGTGATTTATCACGAGATCCTCAGCCACTACAGCATATTTAGCATTGACTGGAGGAATGACGCAGCTTTCACCAGCAACACTTTCAGGCTCACTGGCAACTTTCGGGGGTTCCTATTGATTCAGGCTGAAACCTGGCCTCACCCCGTAGTCGGAAGAACGTTTACTGAGTGAGCCACTGGAGGACCCCAATACATTTATCCAAAACAAAAAAAAATAATTAATGAACTGATATGAGAGTGGGCAACATCATTCAAAGCAGCACTTCTCGTAATAAAAATAGCCTATACTGCAAAGTGGGAAAGCACAAGAAAAAAAACCCGGGAAGTCACAAAAAAAATGCAGCTGAAGGTGCCCTCAAGAGCTGGAGTGTGTCCATTGAGCTGATATCCGACTGATCACCCAGCCTTGAGAACAAGGGTTTAAAAAAATCCTTTTTAAATCATTTCTCATTTACAAGGATGACCAGGAGACTGCATTTTTCTTGCAAGGCATTTACTGGAGCAATTGGAGTGAAGTACGGTATCTTGTTTAAAGGTACAGTACAAGAATCTCAGGTAATGCCCAGTTAGTGAATGGTAAAGTCAGATAATTTAATTGGGGGCCCTCTAAGTAAAATCCTTTTAGCTTAAACACTAAAAAAAATTGGCCTCCTATCTAACATCAAGTCCTGATGTCCATCCATTATGAGTCACTTATCCTGATCAGGGTCTTGGAAACCAAAAGCATCAAATGCAGGATGGGCTTGAAAGCAGATGGCTGCACCACCTCTGGACCTCAGGATTACAGAGTAGTGGACAGTTTAGAACAGCCTGTCACACCTAGCCAGTGTATCAATGGGAGCTGCGAGGAAGAACTTCGAAGAAAGCCCATGTGAACTCAGAAACTACACATACAGTAAATGTTTTTTTCCTGGGACCATATGTGTAGTAGAAGGTGACAAACCTCCCTCAGGATCTTGGATAGTGTTGAAATGACCCCTATAATTCGACACAACCCTTGGATGCAGCAGAGCCTTGAAGCTGTCTTGGGAGTGATGTTTAGATTAGTGGCTGTGATCGAATCCCTGAAGGGGCAGAGGAGCACCTGTCAAACAAACTTTATGTTTGTTTGGATAAAGTCCAGTCAGGAAAATGGCTGACTGGAATGTGTGGCCTGGGAAGCCAGGAGCTGTGAGGCTGACTGGAAGCCTGGAGAATAAAGGCAGACAGGGCAGCCTGCTGCAGTGTAGCTGACAGGACAGAAATGGCGCTAACTTCAGGAGATTCTGGAAGTCGAAATAAAAGTGGCATTTCGCAGAATCAGAGTCGCATAAAGACAGGTGCATGAAGCAGGCAGGGATTTCCACTGTTCCAGGTAGTTCAATGTCAGAGCACTGTATCAGTGGGTTTTTTTGGCTTAAATGTAGTGATTAATTAGATCAATGACTAGATGATGGGGTCCCTGATTGAAAGACAAGGGATGTACAGACAGACAGCCTGACCTAGTCCTCAGGGGCTGGGCTGGAATGTGAGTGCTCATGGGAATGTTGAAGTTACCCATGGCAACCGCAGGCAGTGGGCAGCTCCCAACCCAGGAGTGACACCACGTTGATGGACATCTAAAAGTGAAATGAGAGATCCATCAATGTGTCAGTGCCATAAAGCAGTGACAAAAATGTCACACTAGACTTTTGTATGCTGCTTTGGTTTTGTGTGCAGCAAATGTCTTGGTGAGACCCTGTAGTCTGTGTAATATTCCTCCGTGTGTGTGCCATTCTGAGATCCTGAAAATAAGTGGCCGAAATGGAATCTATTTTGCATAAAGTGTTAGTCTCTGACCTCATAAGAAACCTTCGAAGAAGAATAAAGTCCCAGGCACTTGTCATCGGCTTTGACAATGAAACTATTCAGTGAAAATAGACTCCTAATAACCATGAAACATTCCACACTGCAAAGACTTGCCACAGCTCTCACGATCATCACTTGATAATCAGAGGCCATCATACTGCACACCTGGCAATTATGAATTATTCTTTGATCTATGACTGGGAAATCATTGCATCATATAAAGGAATTTCCTTCTTCAGCAGAAGATAAACATTTGTATTTCATTTTAAAAAATACAATAAGGTACAAAATATTTACTAGCATATTTAATGCTTCCAAACTGCAGTAAAATATGTAGCGATATATGAATTTGCTACTTAAAATTGTTTTGTGTTAATGGGTTAACGCTTAACAGAAAGTGCTATGAATTGTAAAAAGGTCATGATCTTTTCTAATTTGAATATTTACAAAATCATGCTTCTTTTCTTCTTACTGTTACTTACTTTACTTATTATCAGTGCTATAGTACTTTAAGCGCCTTGGGGCAACCTTGTTGTGAAAGGCGCTATATAAAAATAAATTGAATTAAATTGAATTTAATTGAAAATGTAATACTATGTTATCTTACAATACATAGCTTAACCATCCCATTCAATACCTTCATTATTATTAACTGTCCCAATACTACAGTAACATTTGACAAGGTTAAGAAATGGTATGCTGAAGATCAATTGTATTCTTTTTTTCAAGAAGAATAACACCAGGAACAATGACAACATAAGATCCACCTCTGTACATGTTCTTGCTTGACACTCCCAAGATGACAAATGGCATTCCAAACTTAGAAGTGTGTTTTGTGCCTCTCAGTTGCCAAAAAACGAACATTTGTACAGTGCGTACACTTCTGAGGAAGCTAAAGAGGGAAATAAATGAGTAGAAAGGAAAGAATAGAAGGTGCTAATCTAAACCAGAGGCAATGCTGGATTCCACAAACACGCTGAAAAAACAAAGAAGAAAAACTTTGCCCTCATCGCTGGAGATCCTGGTTTGCTCATTTCCCTGTTTGCTTGCAATCCACCAGCCCTTTGATTTCGCCTGGTTCCTCCTGCCGTCTCTCTGACTGGCTCACAGTGCGAACGGGGGCTGAGTCTACAGGGAAGTGGGAAGGTGCAGCTGGAATGTTGCCTAGGAGCTGCGAAATGCTGCTGCTGCTGCTGCTGTCTCAGTACAGTCTGGCAGGACAGAAGCGCTGGATGCCAGATCAGGAATGCTAGCAGGGGGAAGCCAGAGAGTCTGCAGAGAGCCGAACACACCACGATCATGTGGATGAGAAGAGATAGGCTGCTGGTGTCTGCCATCCTCACTACCATTCTCACTGCCGACATTTACTTTGTCCTTCTACCCAAACTGCGGGAGAAGTACTTTGGGAATGAATGCACTTGTCTGGATTCTCCGGGCAGCAGCACTGGCGACAAGCTCACGGGTCACTGGCACAACACTTCCATGACTGCCAGAAGTCCTCCACGGGGATCAGATGGGATGCCAACTTCCCCCGAGTCTCAGACGGTGAGATCGGGATCCAAACTGGAGCAGCTTTTCATCCACCCATTATACAACATCCGCACTCCGCGCCTAGGGCCAGACGAGACCCTGCTCCAGCCACAGGAATCGATGAGCTACTACAAGAGGAAAGTGTCCCGATGGAACAGGTACAGGGCCATTCTCACCCTCTTAAAACAACCTCATTCTAATTCTCCAGGGAGAATCTTTGAACAATACATCCACAGGTTGCAGCTCTTCCAAAGCAGGTGAAGCAAGTAACGCTTTAAGCATGAAGGGTGAGTGCACAGTAATGGATGTTTGATCAAGAAAATAAAAAGACCTTTTTAGACCCTTTTCTCCAAACTTTAGTCCATGTTCAAACAGTACTGATAAAAGCAGCAGCACAACTAAAGAGAAATATTAACTCTTTGCTTTTCTGGAAGGTGAATCATTCTTGGATTCATAATTCTCTATTTGGGCAATACAATTACACTTCCTGTATTAATGTCTACCCAAAGCTGGAAGCCCAAAAATACTGTCAGTAGAATATGCATACATATACGGCACATTGGTACTGTAGGTACAGCAAGGGAGAGGGAGCAGGAAAGAACTGGTATAACTGGTGTAACAGATAACATGACTCTTAACAAAAGAGAAGTACATCAGGATCCGGCTTTTCTTTGCTGCAGGATTTCATTTAGACAATACTGTAGAAATCTAATATATGTACCACGGATGTGAAAGTAAAATCGGCCCTAGGTGTGAGTGTGTGCCCTGTGATGGACCGGCATCCCGTCCAGGGTGTACCCTGCCTTGTGCCTGTTGCTTAGCCGGATAGGGTCCAGCTCTCCCGTGACCTGGAATTGGATGGTGTACTGTAGTTAAAAAAAGGATGGATGTGGAATCTGTAAAACTAAACCGTACCTAGAATAAAATATAGATTCATTGATAACGTTTATACATAGGTAGATTTATTAAAGTTCACCTTTCTTTGGTTGGTTCTTTCTCTGCACACAAAAGAACTGCAGTTTATGAGTTCTGAGCATTGATGGAGGAAGATGAGGCTGGCTGTGCATCTATAGGCCTACATCAGCACCAACATCAGCAGGCCATAAGGATGCTTCAGGAGGCAGGACCCTCCTTCTGTATTCCACTCTTTTTGAATGATTTGCAGTAGTCCTGTAGCCTTTTTCTTCACTATCTGCACATCCTAAATCCAGCCAGTGGGTCTGCTTTTCCTCTCTCTGCTGAACAATATAACATAATCACGCATATCTCCCAGTTTACTGCTTTTCGCTCCGCTTATTTATCGGCGATGGTAGCTGAAATGTGATCTACTCCCTCTATCCTGGACACTATTCCTATACCCCTACACGAAGTTATCTTACCAGCTACTTATCTATTTGTTATTAGCCTCATCAACGAGTTTCTAAAATCTCATCCTGTGCCTGCAGGCTTGAAGTCTCCTGCTATCACACTGGTGTGAGATACAACTGGCCAGTCCAGCCAAGTGCTTAACAACCTCCACCATTTATCTTTTTGTGAAAAAAAAACTGTCACAGGAGGTAGCAGCTCAATTATAATCTTATTGTGCACGCAATGAGCTCTTAAAAGGTCAGAGCACATTAGTGATACTAGCAGTCCCCTTCATTGGCATTGGTTTGGTTCTGTTTGAAAGCCAGCAGCTAATTAGTTAATCATGGCTGATGTTCTTCACTTACTCAGGATGTTCTGTGCTGGAACATCAGTATTTACATGATGCCCCCAGGTCGGTCATATTATTTGTTATCATTTGGGTATCACTGCTATGTTGATGACTCTCATATCTAATTCCAAAACATCTATATACTCATACTGTATCTGTTTACCACCGCAACATTTGCTGATCTGTCTAACATTAAGATGAGGATGCAGCCAAGCTCTTAGTCTTAGGGTAAACTGAAAGACCAAGGTTTTCCTCAAATACTCCCAGCATCAGCATCACAGTATTGCTTTCTTTAATTTTTGGCTGTGCTGAAATTTGAGGTGACTATTAGGAATGTCACAGGGGCATCTTACATAATATTGTTCAGTAAAAGCCATGGTGTGACCATGAAATATGCCTTGTCTTAATTGACTTTATTAAAGGTCTACTACTGTTATCAGTTGTTTACTCGGGTATACTCTACCTAAAGTACAAAATAGGTTTCAGAATATGATCAGAATTCAACCATCTTTGTATTAATTTAAAGTAATCTGCATGAACACATGTCTCCATAAAATTAACGGGGTTCCAGGAAAACCTGGAATTGCCTATCTAGTTCTTTGGCATACTGTACGTATAAGGTGCTAGATGGTTTAGAACAAGATGAAGGATTTACTTACCAGTCTGGAGGAGGCTCCACACAAAAGGTGCCTTACCATCCACTCAAAACCAATTTACAAAGTTACCCTTGGTTTCAGTAAGTCATTTCACTGCACTTTTTCTTTCACTTTCTCTTTGCTTCTGTTTTATACAGTATGTTGTGTGCTATTGTACCATGCTTGGAGTTTCTCGAAAAGTACTAATAAATAAAATAAATACATTTACATGCATTCTCATTGTGGTGAGGAGCCATTGAGGGCAGGGGCATTGACTCTCAGGAAGTGGCTCCTTCCTGGCGTATGTTACACAGCTGTGATGTTGGTCACCAAGCAGGGACTCACTCATCTGGCCAGAATCCCAGCATTCCAGTTCAGAACAAGATACCATAAAGATTCACAATCTCTGCTCTCTGTAGTCTCTGCTATTTTTAAAGAAACGCAGCGTTATTCGGTTTGCTTGTCATCTTGCTCTTGAAAAACAACAATGGGGAAAAAAAGCTACAACTGTGAAGACTGTAAAATTAAAAGCAGGGGATTGTCCTGTTACAGGAAATCATTCTTTCAACGAACCTTGTTAGGTGATGTTCCAATGTTGCAGAGAAATGGGCTAAGAAAAGCTTCTCCTTGACTTCCTCTGTTCAACGCTATGATGGTGTCCATTAAGTAGGATAACTTAGAACATCTGAGGGGAGAAGTCCGGGGCACTTTAGTCTAATTGGGACCCTGATTTCAACTCTGACTACTTTATATTGCTTTACTGTGCTCACAAGGATGATGCAGCAATGTCTCCATGCATGCCTTTGGCTCTCTGTATTTCACACACCCAGTATGCACAAGGAAACCAAACCCTGACCAGAGCTTTAGAATTACACAGCTTGCTGCACCATGAGAGCAGGAAAGGGTGGGAATTAGGTTGATTTCGCCTCTCCAGGGATCCTAAAAGTTTGTGTGATATGGATAAACAGAGAAAAAACACGATCTTGGAAGGGAGCTAAAACCCATGTGATACATTTAAGGATCAGATGACAAAACAAACTAGGTAGATCTTTAACACTTTCCCCATTTTAGGTTCATTCAGAAATTGTATCTGACGTTTTTAATAACTGTGGGTTATTCATTCTGTACAAAGAGGAGATTATGACCACTTTGTCTCCTTTGAAAGAATGTCAAATTTTCTTCAGGTGTGGTACAGCAGATAGCAGATCTGGCAAATGGGATATATCCTGCACTTCAGACATCTCTTAACAGTCCTGTTAGAGTATTTCTGCACTGTGTTAGGAGTAACTAGAACAAACACAAAAGGCAGAAGCATCAGTTTAACAATCACACACTCTCGGGATTTAAAATAAAGATTTAGAAAGGGATTTATAATATAGAGATGAGTTACAAAACTACAGAATACAAAAACAGTATGTACAAACACATAATGAATTCAGTTTGTGACTTGTCATATCAGGAATTAAATCCCCTCTCACAAAGTGCTATGATCAACCCCAAACTGAAAATATACTACAAAAGTACAGGAATAACCCAACACATTCAGAGTGGTACTTTTGGAATCACAGCATATGTATGGAAGACGCATGTGCAGTGTGCTGATTGTAGTTCAAATATGTCCCACTTACACAAGTCAAGTAAATTAAACCACAGACCTGGCTTCAGCAATAGTACAATACACAAGTATTGGAATGCATTTCCATTGCGAAGCAGGGAATCTGGATAAACATGTAAATTAGGACATGTTGTGCAATCTCTCAGTATTGTGAGAGGAGCCTGTTTTGTGACCTGTGGCAAAAATGTTTCTAATTGCCAGGGCAGCCACAAGGGACTGTAAAGCAGTATGGCTAGACTTCTTCCAAAACAAACATGCAAACAGAGCAAAAGAGCAAAAACACATTATCGAAAAATTTGAATTTGAATTTTGAACTTATTCCCTTCTACATTTGTCACACTCTCTAATGCTTCCCCACTGCAGTACTTGAAGTTCGAAAATAGTGTTAATAAATAACTAGGGAGAAATTAGATATTTGGCCCTTCCAATTGAAAATACAGCTAAGGTAATCCTGGAGAAGGTGAAATGCTTTCTGAGAAGTCAGAGCTGAGCGTTTAGAAGTTTAATCAGGAACATTGGTGATTTAAAGATTAGGATTGTATCCACAAGTATTTGAAGTAAAATCACACAAGGTGATCGATTGAGAAAAAAAAACTGAATGACTTCAAATAAATTGCATGGAAAGTGAAAGGGGG
Source organism: Lepisosteus platostomus (assembly GCF_059453375.1). Taxonomy (NCBI): domain Eukaryota; kingdom Metazoa; phylum Chordata; class Actinopteri; order Semionotiformes; family Lepisosteidae; genus Lepisosteus; species Lepisosteus platostomus. The sequence continues at coordinate 41,155,063 of NC_142621.1, forward strand.
GCAGTTTGTCTCCAAACCCCATAAAAGAATAATGTTATGGTTAAACTGTGGAAGTTCTTGACCATGTCTTTGACCACACACAAATTCTAAAAAAGAGCTCATAAGCATTTACCTATGTGTAGTCTCTGTGTAGAAAACATGTATTCTGTGAAAACATGTGAGAACTCCAGGGAAAGCACCTTTCTAAGTGTTTCAGTTTCTGTGTGGGCTCCCAATACATTGCCACTAAAAATACATCCCGTGCAAAAATGTATGTTTATCTTCAGTGGGGTTTTTTTAATTGATATAATTATCGCAATTGTGCTAAGGTACAGCATAAGCAAAACTCTTTAAAAATAACCTTAAGAAGAAGCTGCCAGTAACTGGTGTGTATGTGTGTGTAAAATCCACTGTGACCACACTGTGCTGTGGTTCTGACAGAGAGAGCTGTGCCGATTAGGACTAGCCATGAAGACAGGACTGCAGCAGGCCATGTCCTGTTTCGAGTGGGTACAACTAGTCATTTTGTGACTCACTCCATTGCACTTACTTGGAGGACATAATAAACGTGTTGCAGCATAGATGTAATTTTTGTAATCTGTCTGCGGTATTGCGCCCAGGTAATGTGTAATCAGACTGAACTCTTCCTACCCTTAATAGTATAGGGGGGAAAAGATCACAGTAGATGTGAACAGTGCTAGTCTGCCCTGAGATCATCCCTGAGGCCAGCCTGTAGATTGCATAACAAAATCTAGAAATCCAGAAATCTCAAACTAAATATGTAAAAAGATATATCAGCATTTTGGGCTCAGTACAAACGACAACAGATTATTTTACAATCGTGTTTAACTGCAGACCCAAGAAATCCAAGAACAAATCTAGCCTTGTAATGGCAAAGAGGGAAAATGTACAGTATTGTGAAGTCTAAAGCTCAGAGTAGTAGTTTTTGAACACCACAAATGTCAAGAATGTACATTGAGGGTGAATGGCTTTCAGAGCTTCAGAGTACAAGAAGCTAAATCAAGATGAAAGTATTGGGCACAAGTCACAGTGTACCGCGGCCTTAAAAATTAGCACGGACTTGAGGACAAAACAATTCTTTGGCAGGGCACATGAAAAAATCTGAGCGAATCAATGCTCTTCAAAACATTACTAGTGTCAATTAGTCTTTCCTCATTTCACTGATTGTCATTTAGTTTAATCAAGCACTGAAACAACAGTCGTTGATGTAGCCACTGCATCTCTCATAAACTAGCATTCTTCAAATGCAGGTGCAAGATGGACTGTTTATACAAATGGAGGAGGCCATTTGTCCCATTGAGTTTTTTTGGTTACTAACAGCCACTGTACAGTAATTGATCCAAGGATCTTGACCAGCCACGACTTGCAAAAAGCAGGAGATCAATTTCAACAACATGACCGGATAGCTTGTTTCAAATGCCCACCACCTTTGTATGAAAAATGGTTCCTGGGTTGAGTTTTGAGTTAGTTTCCATTTACGTCCTATGATTTGTGTGCTCCTGCTGTTTCTGAAGTCTCTAGCGTCACAGGTCTTTGTCAAAATGAGATAAAGTTTTGGTCCCTGACAGCCATAAAGTGAGATAAAGTTTTGTCCCTTACACCGCCTGTGGAAATATTCTTGTGTTTCTCTTTCCTCAACAGACATCAGAAGTATTACAGTGCAGCGGCAGCAGCTATCAATATTTCCTTCCCCTCTAATACCGTGACCTTTGACCCCGAAGCCAGCTGGGTAAAGTTCCACCTGGGAATAAACCGCTATGCTCTGTACTCCCGTGACGACCCCAGTATTGATCAGCTGCTGCGAGACATGGGGAGCACCCCCATTATCAGCGCAGGTGAGAAAGTCCAGCCTGCCCTGCCGAAAACAGAGAGAAACAGACACTGAATCATATTGGAACAAAGCGAGGTTAATTCACCTGAAAAAAAAATATCCCGGCTCCCAGCACACCTCCCAGGTCAAACCATACAGCATTCTGCAGTTACTTCAGTCAGCTCTTTGTTTTAAACCATTAAACCATTTTGATTAATTTAAACTTCTCTTAAATGTTAGACACATTTTCCAATGTATCAGATACAGCAGTCAATCTAAGATTGCACATTTATGTGTATATTTTAACATACTGCAGCATGCTTTCTTTTGGTAAAAATATGAAAATACATGTCTCTGAGGCATGACAGATTTTCTTCACATGCCAGATTAAATTCTTAGTTTATGTGGGTACTTTGTAATACAAATACCCCTCTTTTAGCTTCCTGCAGGAGTCAGAGTTTGAGATTGTCGTCAGCAAGGTGATCTGACTGGTGTCCCATATCTAGACATATACACCAGTGTTCACCTACAGGTTACACTAGACTGTATTTCAAAAGAAGTGTACATGATTAGTTTTCTATGGTATCCAAAACAAACATGGTCCACATTAACAATGATCCCCTTTCCAAATAATTTTTTTCTTTCTCACACAGATTACACTCAAGATGAGAAAATTCTCAAAGGCATGTGTGACTGCTCTCAAGGTAAAAAGCCTTTGTGAGACATTAAGGTTTCCAGAGAAACTCATATCTTTTAGATTATCTAGATACTGTCTTCAAAAACATTCTTTAATTTTAAAGCAGAAATTGAAACCAAACCAATTCTTCAATTTTTAACTAGATTACAGATTGCATGTTTGTTTTTCAGAAAAATACGTTTAATTTTTTTTATTTAAAAATAAGATTTATATTTCTTTAGCAGAACAGTATCACTTGTGTAACATGAACAACTTTCACTAGAAGGCCTAGACAAAATCTAGAGTTCTGTTAGAATATTTAAAGTATCCAGATACTAGGGAAATGTGAAACAATAGAAATACTACTGTTGTATACATTAATCAACTGTAAGCATTCCTGACGTTAAGTATGACCTAAAATCAAATATCCTTGGCATCTTCTGAATAAGATACTTAATATTATTTCTGAGTGGTGTTGTGGTTAGCATTATTGTCTCACAGTTCTGGGGGTCCTGGTTCAATAAAGTGGGTTAACTGGCTTGTGGTAAAATTGGCCCTGGTGTGAGTGTGTGTGTCTGTACAGTACTGTATGTGCCCTGCAATGGACTGAAATGTGACTGTACATTGGGTAACTGCTGAAGTGCCCACATGATTATAATGGCAGCTTTAAGATTTAATTTCCCCCCTCCGGAAATCTGGTCTTTAAATCCTGACCCTGATCAGTGTGAGCGTGTGAGAGGACAATTCCTCCTGCTTATGCAGGATTCTCCTGCACTGTCTTCCACACAAGAGAAAACCCTGCTGGCACTATCTCTCAAACTGCAGTCACGCACAAATGAATATGAGCTGAGCATGTGAAGGCATTCCAAGCCTGAGAAGTTTAGCTCCACTGCCAGTTTTCCTTAAGTTAAAGTCCCTCTTCCAAGCCACAGTTATATCAAAGACTGATGAGTATTTTTGAGGATGTCTTTCACACTTCAACCAAAGCTGAGATCCAATCTCACCAAGCAGTAATGCACATTTCAATGCATATTGGTACATTGTTTTTTGCTTTTAAACCAAGTATGTAAACTATCAAGGCAATACAGTGTTCAGACAACACCACAGCCCCAGGCCCCTATGTGGTAAGTAGCAGAAGCACGCAATATCTTTTGACAAAACCAAAAAAAGAGCAAACAAATGAAAACGCCAGTGAGTGAAGTGATTATCATTGTGAAGTTTAGACATGTCTGGTACAAGAATAGGATGAAAGAATGAATGTTCCATTAAATTGGCCATATCTAGTGAAAAGCAAGTTCAGTTTGTATTACATAATAATCTAGCAGCCAGCTGCCATACAGGTATCACCCTGCAACTCACAACTGACAGCCCCACTGAAGCTAAGCAGTGGATATGAGACCTCCTGGGAAAAACTAAGGTTGCTGCTGGAAGAGGTGTTAGTGGGGCCAGCAGGCGGTGCTCACCCTGTGGTCTGAGTGGGTCCTAATGCCCCAGTATAGTGACGGGGACACTATACTGTAAAAGGGTGCTGTCCTCTCGATGAGACGTAAAACTGACTCTCTGCGGTCACTAAAAATCCTATGGCTTTTCTCGAAAAGAGTAGGGGTGTAACCATGGCGTCCTGGCCAAATTTCCCATTGGCCCTTACCAATCATGGCCTCCTAATAAGCCCCATCAATGAACTGGCTTCATTACTCTGTTCTCCTCCACACTGAGAGCTGATTTGTGGTGAGCGTTCTGGCGCACTATGGCTGCTGTCGCATCATCCAGGTGGATGCTGCACATTGGTGGTGGTGGAGGGGAGTCCCCATTACCTGTAAAGCGCTTTGAGTGGAGTGTCCAGAATAGAATTATATAAGTGTTAGCAATTATTATTGTGTATGAATGAGTGTTGAATACAGTATTATAAAGCAATAGCTAGAATTAAAAATAAAACATTGGAATTATATTCTTTGATTAGTAACATAACGTTTTAAAAACAGGAAATACTGAAAGAGAGCTGAATGGATATGAATACAGGAGACCAAGTGTCAGGAGAACCTGTTCTTATGGTCTCATCGTCTCTTCCCCCAGTGGTGAAGCCAAGTGGGCACCACCTGAAGCTGGCCCTGAAGTTCCAGGACTTCAGCAAGGCCATGTTCAAACCCAGAAGGTACGCTCTCCTTGAGAAAAGAACCAGTTTATCTCTGCCCTAAAGATATAGGAGGTCAGACTTATGTCAGGAAATACTCAGAATGGAACTTTAAATCCTTAAATGTATTGACACTATTAAAGTCTCGATCTTCAGATTTATGAAACACAATCAGCCAATTCAAGCAAGTAATATAGGCACTTCATTGTTCTACTATTCCCAGAATAGAAATATTGTAGTCCTGCATAACTACTAGTTCTGGAGCCCTTGTGAAGCTAGCATACATTGGCAGGTTTGTTTCAGCCTTCATAATTAGTGTTAGAATTTGGTTTACAACTCAGAAGGCTCCCACCTCCAGCCCTTAGTGCTCCAAATCCATTTTAGAGGCTTAAACCAGAACTTGGCTGTGAAGAAAGGATAAAGTAATCCAGTCAGAACATCCAGTAAATGGCTTTCACTGTTTGGTAAAGAACTGCAAAACTGCTTACAACTTCAAGAGACCCAGTAAGCATGTTAGATTCCAGAGCCTGAGGAACAAACTCCTGCTAGTTAGGCATCCAATGTAGGGCATCTGGATGATGTTTCAACAGTTAAACAGTTCAGTCGAACCTTGAATCGTTACAATAAAAAATAATGCTAGCTACCTTGATCAGAACTGGAAGTATTTGTCTACTGCTGCCTGATATGAGCACCAACCACCATAGATCAAATCTGCTGTGCTCAAGGCCTCATGACTCTCTTCTTACTCAGGCAGGAAAGAGATGAGGAGACCCCAGAGGACTTCTTTTATTTTGTGGACTTTCAAAGACACAATGCTGAAATAGCTGCTTTTCACCTGGACAGGTAATCTCCCTCTCACCCTTTATTATTCCCAAATTCACTTTCCAAAAGATATTGTACCATGGATTTCAGTTTTTACAAAATTCTCTCATGAAATACACTGGAAAGTAATTGAAAATCATTCAAGTTTTAATTTCTGATTTGCATAAGGGGGTTAAAAATGATGAAAACTTGCTACCCCAGAAAATGTGCTGGTCATTATAGCATCTTCATACTTACCTTGAATACAAAATCTCAAAACAAAATTGATACTCAGAATGGTATTCCTGATCACAATAGTTCATAATGGTCAAGTATATTATATTTAAGTGTTTGGAATACAAATGAATACATATTATATACAGTATATAGGCATTCATATCCTTCAAAATGCCATTTTAATATTGGGTTTTTAATACCTCAGGTCCTGATTAAAAATGTCCATAGCTGAATCATTTCATTAGGATGCTGGTTATGACAAGCCTGCTTTGCTAAATGGCTGGTCTCTATTACATTGTCTTCTACAATTATTAAAATGAGCTAGGCATCTACTGCCACTTGTTACACATTAACTAAGGGTTTAATGTTTCTGATAAAACGTTACTGCAGCATGACACAGTAAAACCAATTTGTGTGGTAAAATAACCGGCGTAATTTGTATTTTCTCCCTGTGTGTGCATGGGTTTCTTCCTGTGTTCCAGTTTTCTTCCACAGTCCAAAGACATACTGGTATGTAAATTGGCTTCTGGGAAGACTGGCCCTTTCCTTTTGGTGGCAGTGTGTGCATGTCTGTGTTTGTATCTGTGGCTGGCCTGTGATGGACTGGCATCCTGTCCAGGGTGTATCCTGCCTTGCGTCTGTCGTTTGCCGGGATAGGTTTTGGCTCCTCCATGATCCTGAAATTCGAAGACGTGGTTAGAAAATGGATGGATAAAATAAATTGGCATTCAAAGGCAAATACGTACACTTAAAAATATTTAAAATAACTTTTCTGCACTAAATCTATGCAATAAGACAGATTTGTTATGCATGCATAAATCCTTGATCTTTAGGAGCAGGTACCCTTTTATTCCATTTCCTGCCATTTTTAATACACTTCTCTTTTATTAGCAGACTTCTGGTTCTTTGCTATACCACAATTATACATTTGTGAAAATAAACTAGAGGGCCAATATAAGAATTAAGAAGGTGAGATAATAAGGTGAAAAGAATCTAAAAGCTTTTGGGGCTTTCATCTTTTGGGGTTAAGTGTTACCAGGAACACTTAATATCAATAACTGTTAGCAATTAATTTATGGCTGTGTTTCTTGAAACACTTTCTGAAGCTCAGTGCCATTATTTTACCACGGGGAATTCAGCAATAGTTGCAGTTTTGGCAAGCATCACTAGCACGAAAAGACAGCACTAAGGATGAAGAATGAAAGAAAACAAAACTTGACAAAAACTAAAAAGACAATGGATTTCATTAAATGATAAATATAAGAATATGACAGAAGAAAAGCCATTAGTGGGCACACTTAGTTGCTCACCACTCCACTTTTCAGCTCAGTCTATACCTATCCAACCACTCTGATGATGAACAAATACTACTAGTCGAGTGAGGCTGTTGGGACTCTCAGTAGTTAGGTAGACCTTGGTGTCAAGAGGTCTCCAGCCCATCATGTAAATCAGATGAAACGTTCCTGATTCAAAAGTGATGGCATACAGCAGGCATGTAGGACATGCATGGAATGATTACAATTGCTCCACTATCTATTTACTTCCGATACCTATCAGTCATATCACCCTGCAGCTCTCAACTGGCTACCCACTGAAGCTAAGCAGGGTTGAGCCTGGTCAGTAACAGTTTGGGAGACCTCCTGGGAAACTATGGTTGCTGCTGGAAGTGGTGTTAGTGGGACCAGTGGGGGGCGCCCACACTGAGGTCTGTATAGGTCCTAATGCCCCGGTATAGTGGCAGGGACACTATACTGTAGTGGGTGCCGTCTTTCAGATGAGATGTTATACCGAGGTCCTGACTCTGAGTGGTCATTTAAGATCCCCAGGCATTTCTCGATAAGCGTAGCCCGGGCCAAATTTCCCCCCTCGGATTTTACTGTGACTTCCAAATTGTCCCCATGTATGATTGGCTTATACTTGCCCTGAGATGGACTGGTGTACCCTGCCTTAACCTCGTTTAAAGCAGTCTGGTACATGTTATGACTTCTATTTTCTTAAGACCAATGGGTGGAATTCTAATTGTTGTGAATTCAGGAAATCATTTATCGTTTCTCATAGGATAGGTTGCTTTACAGCCTAAAGAATGTTGTCCTTTCAATACTTCAATTTTCTCTAGATTTTAAAGATCAAGCACAATTCTTTACATAGTGTTCCAGGTCTAGATGATCGTGACTCAACCAGTTAGTGCAAAAGTCAGAAATCAGGTATACATTTGATCTAATGCACTGGTCACAGCATCCAGGATTCTGGATTAGGTTTGATACATAAATATACAATATGAGGGTTTTCAAATGCTCCACCACATAGTGTAAAACCAGGCATGATTTACAGCACTATTCAAGATCTTCCCCTTCCCACACCCTACAGAAATAAAATAGAACATGACTGGAAGGCACGGCTGATGTGACTGAGATTTATGGCGAGGAGGAAGTGTGGTGTAATGGCTTTTGTACTTTCATGCACTGAATTACAATAGTGGTACTAAAGAGGCAAGCCAAGGCAAAGGTTTCCACACCAACACTCAGGGCTGGAATAAATACATCTGAGGAGAGAGATTAGGAGCTCTGTGCCAGGCAGCATCTAATTAACTTCTCAGACTGGCAGCTCTCACAATGCAACTCACATCCCTGGTGTTTATAGCAGGAACATGAAAAAAAATATCTAAAGTCTTAGACAAAATGTCAGCATGCACTAAGTGAACCTATACTGTACAGTCTAAGAAGTGGAAATTCGCAAATGGACTACATGGATGTAATTTAAGATTTGAATGCTGTCTCCTCAGCTTCCAGTTTACTTAACTGTCTACAAACCAATCTGGAAAAAGTATACCCTACTAAACTATTAGAGAATGCTTAATTCCACAAGACCCATCCTGCCCAAAATAGTGGGAAAGGGCCAGTATGTGCTGTGTCTCATGATTCCTGTAAATGGAAAAGCAGCAGCAGATCAGTGAAGTTTCGTCAGTGTGCAGTGCCATGGAGAAAATGGCAGAGTTAAGAGATCTTATGAGGCCTTATTGTTGGTACGTGTGCCTTTGGAGAAACATAGAACACAATAGCAGACCTAGCAAATGAGTCACTTTGCACAACTTCAAATGTTCATGGACAGTGGTTGCTGGATTAAAAACACTACAGGGAGAGCAATTCAGACCACATGAAGCTTTTGTACTGTTATCCACATCGCATGAAGAGCTGCATCAGCTGCTGTTGGCTGAGTGGATATCTGTGAGGATTTAATGGTATTGATGTGGTAGTCTGTCGCAGTACATACTGTATAATTGCGCCTACTGTAATATCCCTGCTATTAAGGATATTCTCTAATTCTCCGGTGGGACAGGTAGGACATGTATTGACCTACAGTATATAAACACACAACCCCTACCCTAGGACTCATCACCATGTCAGTAAAGGAAAAAGAATCACAATCTGGTGTCTTTAGGTGACTAAGGTCTTTGTTGTTTCTCTTTTCTCCTCCCCGACAGAATACTAGACTTTCGCAGAGTGCCGCCCGTGGCTGGGAGATTGGTTAACATTACACAAGAAATCCTCTACACAACACGGAACGAAGACCTGAGGAGTGTCTTCTTCACCTCTCCTGGTGAGTTTTGGCAAATCTATCTGGATGTTAACAACCACCTCCCCTTCCCTCTGTTCATGTGTGCTTAATCAATGTAGGACACAGTGGGCTCTAACACAAAGCTATAGGTCGTCTACGTACTACTGATTAATCTTTCTTCTTGCAACTCAAATGGGTTCTCATTGGCTTCTATAGAACACAGTCTCCTTTGGTAAAGACCCTGAATTCTGACTCATGGATAAACTGGTTTACTTTGCAAATAAACTTGTTTACATTACTAAAGTACAGCTGAATCCCATTTCAGCTGGCCCATTTCTGACCATATTCTGATGTGGTGAAAGACTGAGTGACCTCAGCAAATTGATACAGTCTTTAGAGCAAACAGAGAAGTTAAAGAATAACCAGAAGAATTACATGAAGGCCAGCAATACATCTTTAGTGTTAAGTGCTTTGAAAGACCCACAGATAAATCTGTAACATGTGCAATGTTTTGCCTCAAGCAGAAGGATTATAGAAAGATTATATATTTTTAGGAAAACCTCAGATCCCCCCAAAAATAATTTCATGCAAATCTGCGTTGTAGTTTTTGGTTTGAAGGCTGACCTTGGTTCTGTAATTTAATCAACTGGGGCAGAAAAGATTAGTAGTTTGCTAGACCTGCATTGACTGAACGAGCATTTAGAAAAACGTAGCTGGATGAGCCAGAAACAGGTTGACCTGGGGATCACAATTTATGCCTGATCATCTGATGAAGTATCGTGACTGGTCCCCTATCCATGTCCATGTCAGAAATGGACATGGATAGGGGACAAACTGAGAAATCAGTCACCAATCCCTTACTTTCCATGCTTCTCTGGGCCCATTTTGTAAAGTGGTAAAGCTGGACTTAAAACAGCAGTCTAAATAGAAGCCTGCAAGAATAGACCTTCTGTACTTTACCCTGATTGGCCCCAACGCAGTTTAAAGTGCAGTCACTGTCTAATTCTACGCCCCCTCTTACAGCCAACAACACCTGCTTCTTTGCGAAGTGCCTGTACGTGTGCAAGACGGAGTACGCGGTGTGTGGGAATCCCGACATGCTGGAGGGCTCCTTGTCGGCCTACTTGCCTGGGCTGACCATCGCTCCCCGCCTTTCCATCCCCAATCCCTGGATCAGATCCTATAACTTTGCAGGAAAAGAAGAGTAAGGGCTAGCAAAATACACCGAAGCTATCGCCTTAAAAGCACTCCTCACAAGAAGCTTCAGCAAACACTCCCTGCATGTCACCAATCCTAAACCCATACAAACTCCTGCAGGGAACACAGCCTACAGCTCTAATGGTTTGTATTCTCGCACATTATGAGATCATCAGGTCTTAACATGTGAACATTTTAAAGTAAGCCTTCACATTCATGTTACAGCAATGCTATACTTTTATTCTTTATTTGTTTCTGACTTTTAGAGTAACATTTCTTTGAAAGTTCTGCTTTTACTCCAAAACAAAATAATAACTCTCTTTCGAGGTAGCACCTGAATTTATTTGAAGTGATACAAAACGAGCACACTACAATTCACAAACCTCAAGAACCAGTTGCAGGGTCAGATTATCCCCATTTTCCATTTCTGCAAAAGAAAAAATGTGGGGTTGAGTGTGAGGTCAGCTATTCTTGTTTGATGGTACAATTATGTCACAGCTTGCACTCTTTGAGCACCTCCATGAATGTACCTGCCCTGATGTCTGTTTGGAATCACTTAAAAAGTCATATTTGCATCACTGCATTTGAAATCTCTTATGCCTGTCTTTTTCCAGATGGGAAGTGAATCCATTCTACTGTGATGTTGTCAAGCAACTCTACCCATACAACACTGGAAATAGACTGCTGAACATCATTGACATGGCCATATTTGACTTCCTAATAGGTACACAACGCGACAGGAACTGTAGATGATTCTCAATCATCTGCCAAGAGACTTATGAATAATGTGCAGTGCAAAACCAACCACTGAACATAGCGTATAGTAAAAGTTTTACTGAAAAAGTGAGTTTGGCTTCTCTGTGTTATTTACCAGTAATTTACTGGTGTTCATTCTAAAATGATATTCCTCTCCTTAAATGGTAGTTACAATCACTGTGTGTTAGATTTGGTATATTGATTGCCCTCTGTGCACAGAATGGGGCTTCTATCATTATCCATTATCTATCCTTCCATCTTCTAACTGCTTTATTCAGTTCAGGATTGGGGAGGGGGCAGAGCCCATCCCAGCAAGTAACAGGTGCACAGTAGTATACACCTTGGAGAACAAACACAGGGAGAATGGGAGAACATACACACTCCATGAGGACAGCACCTCAGGCCAAGAGCTGAACCCAGAGCCTCAGCACTGCAAGGCAGGAGTGCTCACCACTGTGCTACCCTTAACCAGTCAGTTATTTTAAATGTTGTAGTTGTGATTAGTGTACCATACCTTCATTTCTATTGTGGTGAAAATGATATTGTTGGGACTCTTCGTTCAACGCTTTGTGAAAATAAATGTTAACATATCACTAGCAAGCAGGATGAGTAAAAGTTGCTCTAGCACTGTAAGGGATTGAGAAGGCAAAACACAGTGGATGACCAGTAGTGAAAGATAGTAGTGAAATCATTCTCATATTATAATTATCCGAATTTAACATCTTTTTGAAATGGTTAAAGTTGAATTTAATGGAATGACATATGCTAAAAACATCAAACACCAAAAACATGGAACATAACTATAGGAACACTGAAATATACCAGCTTACATTATATTTTTTTATTTTAATGTTTTTCATGTTGTTGAGTTAATTCAGGTGGGTAGCTGCGTCAGCATGCGTAGGCTGCAAAGGAACAAGTAATAGGTTTATTCCATGCTGAAAAGAGAAGAAAGAAAACATGTTTCTTCTCTTTGCAGCATGGAATAAACCTGTTACTTGTTCCTTTGTTGAGTTAATGTCAGTCATTTGTGGCCAGCAACAGTTAATTTTCATTTCCATTCCAACTCCAACAAGCAGTAACATTTTAGTTGGCTGTCATATTAACCTTGGCTTCTTTTGTTTTCCCTTAGGAAATATGGACCGCCACCACTATGAGATCTTCACAAAGTTTGGAGATGACGGGTTTCTCCTTCACTTTGACAATGCCAGAGGGTATGTAGATCAATAAACTCATGGTCCAATGTTCTTTGCCTGCTTTGTTTTCAAATACCCTACAGCCTCCCTGTTGTGATGCACTGACATGTATTGATTACAGATTTGGCAGACATTCCCGTGATGAGATCTCAATCTTAGCTCCCCTGATTCAGTGCTGCGTGTAAGTACTGTATTTCTAAGCTCTTTTAATTTATGACAATATAACTGAAAATTTTCTGAACATTTTTCGAAAGGCTTCTGGGAGTGTGTGTGTGTGTGATTGTGACTGCGTGTGCCCTGTGATGGACTACCATCTTATCCAGGGTGTATCCTGCCTTGCACCCGTTCTCCCTCAACCCTGAGTTATAATAATAATATCCTTACACTTATATAGCGCTTTTCTGGACACTCCAAAGCGCTTTACTGCTAATGGGAACTCCCCTCCACCACCACCAGTGTGCAGCATCCATCTGGATGTTGCGATGGCAGCTACTGTGTGCCAGTATGCTCACCACACACCTTAATGTGACTCTTAATGGACACGACTTTCACCTCTTACAATTGTCACGTAAGGCACTCAAGTGCAGGTGTTCAAACAGAAGCATATTCTTTAAGAGATTACTAATACTATGCTCTTAGCACGTGAACCAACCTCAGAGCCTTCCTGGTGTGACCTCCTCTCCCGCCCTTTGTGTGCCAGAATCAAGCGGTCCACTCTTCTCCGCCTGAAGCTACTGTCGCAGCCGCAGTACAGGCTGAGTGACGTCATGCGGGAGTCACTGCTACAGGATGCCCTCCGCCCCATCTTGACCGAGCCTCACCTCATCGCGCTGGACCGCCGTCTGCAGTATGTTCTCAGGACGGTGCAGAAGTGTGTGAAAAGGCTGGGCGAGGCACAAGTAGTGGCTGAGGACTTCATTGAATCGAAGAGGACAGTGAACCCCATCAGCAGATAGCACTGACCAAGAGGAAGAAGCGGAGGATCGTGGGAAACAGGACTATCCCCTTTGTTAGTAAGCACCAAGAACAAGCACTGGATAACTTAAGACATCTCCATTTTTTCCTAATTTTTATTACCTCGAACCCTTATCAAATGTGTTGGATTTCAGATTTTTCAATTGCTCTGCAGCCCGGAACCCCAGAAAGATTTAATTTAATTTTAAAAGCACAGTCAACAGTTTCTTACTGTTCTGGGAGCAGGCTGTTATGTGGGAAGTGGGAACAGGAAGTGATAAAATAAAAATGTCAATTTAAGTTCAGTCTGTGCCCATTTAATATGCTTTCTGAATTCCTTCACCTCTAATGAGAAAGGTTTTCACATGCCAGCCCAAGGGGTCCAAAGAAATAAGCCATACTTCAATTCTTCTCTGTTACGCAATGGTCTACACAAAACATACAATTTCAAAAACTAAAGTACTACTAAAGCAATAGAACAAACAAAAAGCAGCCACTTTATTCTCTCATCACTGCAGTTTACAGAAGTACTATGGGCACAGTAATTCTTAATAAGCTGGAGAAACAGAATTGTTACAGCACGTCATACTATTACAGTAAAACCACACCCAAAAAACTGTGGTTCTTGCATTGCCCAAACAAAGCAACTGAGCTTTGGGCAAGATTTAGTAAACAGGAAAAACAGTTGAGTAGAATATCAGAGTTTTCAGAAGACATTAACCTGAGGTGACAGCAAATACTTTAAGTCTTAAAACCAAAAAATAGATTTCCACGAAATGCTCCATGATGAAACATCTCAGTTAAGTGCAGCTGGCTACATTTATTTCCATACTGTTAAACTACATTTTCTGCCATGTTGCCATGGTTTTCAATGTTACTGAACCATAAAATGCAGTAGTTTGACTAAAAATTATTACAGGCTCTTCTCCACAAGAAGCAAGAAAAGGTAAAAATGTATAAAAGCATTAGTTAAGAGTCTCGTCTCCCTGGGAAAGTGATACCTATTAAACATCTTGCAGTCTAAGGTTTTATGGGTTCCAGACAGACTGAAGCCGCTAATTCCTAGCTGACTCATCAAAAAAGAGCCCTGGGGTTTAGTGTGGTATCAAAAACACCTCGTTGCAAAACATTTAATTCCAACGCAGAAAAACTGTGGTTCAAGCACTGCTGTTTACTGGTCACAAGCACTGTTTGTTAACCAAGGTCCTAAAAGTCTCTCAATGGTTTTTTTTTTTTTCTGCTGTGGTGGTTGCTTTTTTCTTACAATGCAAGCTCTGAACAAAAGCTGAGCTCTGCTCTTTTCCTTGCCATTTTTTAATTCCTGATATTTAAAGATATGAACATAAGGAAAAATGAAAGAAACAATTCAGACACGGGCTGCCACTATGACAGTTACTGCAACTTTGTCTTCAACAAGAGCCTACTTTATACAAGCTGTGTTGCTACTGTTTAAATTAACATTTAATTACCAGAATACTGCATACAATTTTGGTCATGTCATGAAAAAGATGTTACTGTTCTAAAATCAGTTCAAATATGAACCAGACACATTCCTGATCTTAAAAGTAACACCCTAGACTGAGAGATTAAAATAACTGAATCTTTTTTATGCTTGAATGTAGAAGACTGAAAAGACACTAGCAACTCAGCCCAATGGACTTCTTCAAAATAAACAGCAAACACGAACCAGAAGATGTGCATTTAAAACTGCGAATGGGTGGCAGTTCTTTTCACAGAGGGCTGTGGAAGTAATGAACATGTTACTGATACTAATAAAACAAGCCTCAAACAAGAAACATTACTAATATGTACAAGAAAATTAGCAATGCTTTAATACTGGGCAGAAAGTCTTAATTAATTCTGACAGAACAGAAATAATACATTTACGCCATTTATGAAAACTATCAGAACAGAACATTGAGTCCAAATTGAATTTTACGACAGCTGAATATTGTAATGTAAGTTTGACATATAAAATCTTATGTGATGTCACCACGTTTTACGAACGTAACCCATTCGTGTAGCAAAAAACATCTTCTCTTGTAGTCCGTTCTGGATCTCAGAAATGCCTCGGCTATTTTTACTTTTTTCACCAAAAAATTATCAAATAATATTCATACTGTTGTTAGCGTTTTTCGGAATAAAAACACTGCTAATGTAGTTAACCTCATTAATTACACCTAAATACAGTAAGGCTTAATATTGTCTTCATTTTGTAGGAAGCACTTTTGGTACCTTTGTCTTTGACCAAAGCCTTTTTGAATTTAATTGTTTATTTGCTTCTATTGTGGTTGTGAGAGGCCATATTAAAAGTGGCTTTCCTGAAAAATACTAACAAAGGAGGTCAAATGCTTTAAAATATCTAAGGATATCACTACCGTTATTACTGTTCGCACTAGTTAAAAAGTAAGGTGGACGTTAAACTAAAAAAAAAAAACCATCATAGTAAAATGTCTGTCCTGGAAGTTAAATTGCTGATTCATCCACTACATTTTATTCATAAGCATGTATGCAGAAACAAAAGCATGTTATTGCTTTATCCTTTTTTGAAAAACGAGAAAAGGTACAAAACCATTTCATATACATAAAAAAAAATCAAATATACAGAGCTAGAGAATATTTTTCTCATTGTTAAAACCAGAGGTACACATTAAGCATACAACGCTTATATTCTGCTGCCATCTAGTGGTGTGCCTGAGTGCACACATAATAATAATAATAGTTTACACTTATATAGCGCTTTTCTGGACACTCCACTCAAAGCGCTTTACAGGTAATGGGGACTCCCCTCCACCACCACCAATGTGGAGCATCCACCTGGATGATGCAACGGCAGCCATAGTGCGCCAGAACGCTCACCACACATCAGCCATCAGTGGGGAGGAGAGCAGAGTGATGAAGCCAATTCATAGAGGGGGATTATTAGGAGGCCATGATTGGTAAGGGCCAATGGGAAATTTGGCCAGGACGCCTGGGTTACACCCCTACTCTTTTCGAGAAACGCCCTGGGATTTTTAATGACCACAGAGAGTCAGGACCTTGGTTTTACGTCTCATCCGAAGGACGGCACCTGTTTTACAGTACAGTGTCCCCGTCACTATACTGCGGCATTAGGACCAACACAGACCGCAGGGTGAGCGCCCCCTGCTGGCCCCACTAACACCTCTTCCAGCAGCAACCTTAGTTTTTCACATACCACTACAACTTCAAATATGCAAAGTTCACTTAAAATCTAGTTCTATGAAGTATGCAGAATAGAAATCCAGGCCTTAACATGACATTTAATGAAGGAGACATATACAGATGGGAAATATGAAAATATTTTAACAAGAAGACACGCAGCCACGTAACATCCCAGACAACAATAAAAATACTAACTTGTTTTAGTGTGAGAATCATGGTACAGGTTACACACTAACCATAAAAACACCATAAAGACAAATAATGCATAAATGAACAAATAAACACGGTCTAGACTTAAGAATTTAAATCTTTTTTTATTGCTTGACCTGCCATTAGGACAATCTATACCAAAAGGATTATAATTTGAGCACATACAGTTAATCAAACCTTATACAGTCATTGGATAACAATAGAAAAAATGGTCCTCTGATTACCAGCAGCTCTCAGGACTGCAGGCTTCACAAACTTGTTGAAGGATGGGCTAGCAGGATTTTCTAAGCCCTGATTACATTAGCTAAGGCAAACTATGTCAATTTTTGTTTTTGTACTTACATACTTGGATTGCACAGACTGGTAAAGCTATAACTGCGATTAATAATTAACTAAAAAATGCAACGGCTGCTTCATCATAAAATTGTTTAAATAAAGACTAGGAGTGAATAGCAAGCCGACAAAAAGGACAAAACAAAAGAAAATGAAAATATTTCCACTGTGGGGAAAAAAAATGCATAAATATTCATGATAATCATCTTTCAATTTGTCATGTTTATTGTATTCTACAGTTTATTTTACTGCACATCTGTTCATATAAAAGGAGGTAAATACAACTGCGTAAAACCAATATAACAACCAAGTTATCAGGACCACAAGTATCCCAGGAAAACTTGGTAAGAATATGGATTTCTGATAAAAACTACTTTGGACAAAAGTATTGATTTTAATTCTTGAAACTGTGTAACAGAGACTTTGATATTTCTCCCATCATTTGTAAAGGTACTTCAAGCATTACCCTCTTTGAATACTCAAAAGAGCTTTTCATTAAACTGCATCCAGCTGTTATCTCAATTATATCACTTTCACATTTACAAAAGTATTTATGCAACAGAACTCTAGATTGTTCCATCTGATGACTTCTGGACTAACTGACATCTTTCTTTGCCACTTTTTTTCCCAGTAGACCCCAATCTCCACAAGGGTCTAGATCACATACAGAAGAGCAACTGAAATGTATTTCAACATTTCTCAACCGATGTTATATTTATTATGGATAATTCTCATTTATTTTAACACAGTTTAGTTCAAATTTGTGTCAGAAAATAAACATTAAAAATAATAATAAAACTGTCCTTTTCTTATAAATGCGCTTTACTGGTAAAAGTTTTCTTCAGTTCTGACAGCAGAATAATCATCCTATTCTGCACACAACATACTGTCTACATAGAACATGATCTGGTGGAATACGAAGTTTTGTTTTACTTAAATGCTAATTTCACAGTTTTTATTACTTCTCCATCACTTATGATATTTAGCAAGAAAAAATATCCCAAACACTTGGAGGTTAGGTTTTAATAAAATAAATCATGAATAAATGTGCATAAAAATTGACCCATGACTGACAAAGATGTAACTACATGATGTGATTTTCCTTTGCTAATAACAGACCTAATATTGTTTAGTAAAGTCATGGCACTGGGCACATAAAATATAATTTATGGAAAAATAAGCATTTTTAAAAAAACTTTAAACTTTTCACTGAGTTGCTTATAGCTTGCTGTCACTCCCAACTACAATCCTACTCTAAATCATTCTATATGCAATAATAAAAGTATATATCATGATTACACATATT
The DNA here is from genome assembly GCF_059453375.1 of Lepisosteus platostomus. Taxonomy (NCBI): domain Eukaryota; kingdom Metazoa; phylum Chordata; class Actinopteri; order Semionotiformes; family Lepisosteidae; genus Lepisosteus; species Lepisosteus platostomus. The sequence goes on from NC_142621.1 coordinate 41,173,408, forward strand.
ACAGGACTGTGGAATATGATAAAAACTGCTCATCATTTGGTACATACTGAGAAGAGTAACACAAAAAATCGGTAAATACTGAAATAACATTTAAGACTCAATGATGAGTTTTTCCTTCTTTTTGATAACAGTAAGATGAAATTAATCATCTTAAACATTTAACAAAAACTTTCAGTCTAAGTTTTTACTCTTAAGCTTATGTGTAAAACCTTTTCATTGTTGTCAATGATAAGTCTGGGGGGTGCCTCTTTTCTTAATCTTTGATCTTTTCCTCACTATACTCGGTCACATTATTTCATTATAAATCTGCCAATTTGCCTTAGCAACCAAATGCCAAAGCCACAGAAACACGATAAGGTGTCAGTTCTCTATTCTTACAGTATGGTGCTCATTGTTTATTACAGTAAAGGAACTATTGCCATCAGCCAACTTACTGTATTCCTTTAATATTTTCTCTACTTTTCTAACATCTGTTCTTCTGCCATAAATACAGCAGAGCAAAATATATATACTGCCACTTTCTATCAGATCCTGTTTTGCATCATTGCTAAGAACCATCATTTAATATTTGGCACTAGCATGGTAGCTATACATTTTATACCTAAAATATTCTGTTCGGTTAGATGTTACTGACTCAAGCCAAAAAACAACATACAGGAAAGATTAAAATTAGACACCCTTTCCTCTCTCTTCAGAATCTATGAATAGAAAAAAGAATGGGTAACTTGTTGAAACAAATTACAAGAAGAACCCAAGTATGACATGAAGGAGGGAATATTGAAAAGCATACATTTATGCGTTTAGATGACACAACATTAGTACAATATTAACTAACTGCAGAAATGAAAATAAGCAGGTGCAAAACACTGTATGCATTTTTTATACCACTGGAACTGTGCAAAAATATTGATTATGGTTATTTAAACCATTATATATATATATATGTGTGTGCACACAACTATTAAAATAAAATGGCAGAGTATGTCACCAAGGTCATACTGGTGTCACTTCTAGTACCCTTAAAACAAACCATTATAAAACATGAAAAGACAGTGGTTCACTTGCTTTTAGCTACAGATGCCAAATTTCAAAATACTAAACAGTAACATTACTTCAAAAGATTCTTAAAAAGTTTTTAGCCTTGAAACACTTAACAGTTTTAAAATATCTGCCCTGTTCCTCTCTATGTCTGCTTCTTCTAATGTAGCTTCTATCAGCAATATCACTCGTTCAAACCAAGTCAAACAGATCTGACACTGCACTCATCTGCACATTGATGAAAAGAAATGGTGGGATTCATTGAGGTTTTGTTCATTTTTTAAAGAATGCTAGAAATGCTGTCATGTGGAAAAGACACAATGCATATAAATGTATCATGTTGCGCTGGGTACGTGTAAACACAGACAGACAAAGCAGTGATGCTGGTGGAAAGCTGGGCGTCGAAAAATGTGAAACAAACAAAAATAAAGCAGATTGCATTGGTGGACCCTGTATGAAGGGAAGAAGCTATCCTCAGACAGACAATGATACAAAGCTGTTGTACTGTTGGATGTTTCGCTTTAGAATATCTGAACACGGACCCAGGACTCTTTCAAACCGAGGTCGGTCAAGCTTCACACACTTCAAAGGCCCACGGGCAACCACAGTGGCAGCACGAGGACGATTCATTAACAGAGCTATCTCCCCTGTAATTAACAAAACAGAAAATTAAGCCTTGAAAAAGTGGATGATACAAGCACTTTCAAGGAACAAATTTTAAACCACTAATGTATTTCTTCATAGATTAATACAAAGGTATTTATTCACAGTATTTATTTAATATTTAGAGTTTGTGGATCTTATTACTTACAGCCTTTAAGTACTAAAAAATGGTATATACCAAGTATATATGCACATGTCAACATTGAGTATAATGGAATGTGAAATACATTTCCATTAAAAGATGAAAATCCTTTTCATTTTTCTGCCATTTATAAAATTCAAGCATTCCAATAACAAAAAGAAGTATACTCAAAGAAATTCTCACCAAAATAATCTGAAGGACCCAGCCTTCCGACTTCCACAAACTCTTCATTTTCTGACCTGCGCTGCAACACAGCTGCAGTACCCTGTAAAAGCAATTCAAAATGAAATGAAAGAACATTTTAAAACTGGATTCTCAACCATAACATAAAAGAATCCCTGTGACTTACACATATGCCAGGGAGCCAATTAATCAGTAATACCCACAGCACTACAATATGTCAGAGATCACCAATTTGTTCACACACAGTACCATACAGGATGATTGTTAGCCTAACTTCAAATGGAAAGGGAAAACAAGTAAAATTAAAAAGTGAAATAATCTACTATACATACCATGTAAGAGAACATTTTTAATTCGCTAGTGAGAAAAACAAATGCTCAATTCAAAACGCAATACCTCCAGAATGATGAAAAATTCATCTCCAGGCTCTCCCTGAACCACAATCTTTTGTCCATCCTCAAACTGTACAGGTTCCAAGGCGTCTGCCACTGTCAAGCGCTCCCATTTATCCAAAGACTCTGTGGGGAAAAAAAGGAGAAGAGCTATAAATAAGAGTACTATCTATAGCACTGATGCTAGAGTGTAATACAATCAGCACCCCCTTGGACAGCTGGCATTGATTGTAACAGAAATGATTTTTTAAATATTTATACCAAAATGTATTTGTTTTATATTTTATTAGCATAAACGTTTTTTGCTATTAAAAATCACGTGTCCGAGACAGCCATAAAACAGCTATTCATATGAACAGGAAGAAAACTTAAGACTTGAGCTTTCATTTGATTCACTGCATTTCTGTTACACGTTTAAACACACAAAGCCAAAGCAATATTTATAAGAGTATATTCTTACCTAAAATTGACACTTTACTAAGGAATTCTTCATACATTTTCCTCTTTCTCAAAGTGCTTCCCTGCAAAATGAACATTTTATTCAACCTAATGGAAACAATGATGTCCTAATGTTAAAAAAATAGTATTTAGCAATTTCACATTTTGACCTACCATTAAACCCATCTGGTAAATCTCTCAATTGTCTCTTTATTTCATTTAGATAATATCCTTCCACAAACAGTCAGAGACACAGACCCTCACTTTATGGTTTATGGTCAAATTCCTGATATAATTGCACAACTCCAATAAAGTCAATGTATGATAAGCTCTTATTATTTATATATAATTTTGACCTTTTCCAATGTCTGCAACTTATTAACACAAAAGTACCATAACAAAACAAAGGCATGATGATGATTCACACAAATCTTCTATTTATCCAATACATTTGACTAAGAAGTAAAAACCAGACATCCAGCTGTTAAAAAAACAGCTAGGTCGTTACGGAATAAACCTAAACTTTAAATAAAAATTCTACTTAAGTGAGCTTTAGATGAAATAATCACCTCCATTTTGTATCAATGCTATACTAGCATTTATCACAAAGACCCCAAAGGCTGTTGCTTTGCCAGAGCAACTAACTGATTGAAGGCCACCTCCGTTTCATGATGAGAAGCTCTTAATGTATATCTGATCGATATTACAAGCTCTCTTATCTTCCTGCCAGCATAAACAAAATGGAGAACTTCAAAGTTAGGCTGCTTAAAAAAACTCCTTGACTGAAAAAACTGAAAGTCATAAAAGACTTAGCACAAATTTTTAACGACTGCATTAAATCTTTACCATCAATATCCTCCTGTAGCTGTCTCTGTCAATGCCCCATAGCTTCACATTGGTCTTTGCTCTCACAGTGGCCGCCCTGGGAGTGCCGTAGATCAGGGCCAGCTCTCCAAAACTGCCTCCCTCCCCAATGCTGGTCACCCATTCGTTGTTTACATACACCTACAGTAAGAGCAAAGAATTAGTAGACATCCAAGACAGAATCTTTTATGATTCTGGTTCTCTTTCCATACTCATCCTTCTTGATCTCAGTGCTGCCTTTGACACTGTTGACCATAACATCTTACTTTCTCGTCTCGAGACGGTGTTTGGAGTCTCTGACACTGCCCTCAAATGGTTTAAGTCTTACCTCACTGATCGTTGTCACTTTGTCTCTCTAAATGGGTACAGGTCTGAAATTGGTCTTGTCAAGTCCGGTGTCCCCCAGGGCTCAATACTGGGCCCCTTGCTCTTCAGCATTTACATGTTCCCACTTGGTCAGCTTTTAAGATCACATGGCCTCAGCTTTCATTTTTACACTGACGATACTCAAATATACATCCATACCAAACCCGACACTGATGTGGCTGTCTCTATTCTATCTAATTGCATCTCTGACATAAAAAAATTTGGATGACTCAAAACTTCCTTCATCTTAACTGTGACAAGACTGAAGTCATGCTTATTGGTACCCCCCATCAACTTCGTAAAGCCAGTCCTGTAACCCTGTCTGTAGATGGCTCTGTACTTGAGCTTCAATCAAAATTGAAAAACCTTGGGGTTATATTCGATTCTGGCTTACCATTCGACCCACATGTACAGCATACTGTCAAAACATCTTTTTTTCACCTTAGAAATATCGCCCTATGCCATCATTAACTGTGGCTGAAAAGCTGATCAACATATTTGTATTCTCTCGAATTGACTATTGCAATGCTCTACTCCCTGGGGTATCTAAATCTACTCTGAACAAGCTGCAGTATGTCCAAAATTCAGCAGCCAGAATCCTGACCAGGTCTAGTGCAAGTGTTCACATTACTCCTATCCTGGAGTCCTTGCACTGGCTTCCGGTCAAATTCCGCGTAGACTTTAAAATCCTCATGCTCACCTATAAGGCTTTACATGGCTTGGCACCTCAATACCTGTCTGAACTTTTATCGCCCTACTCCCCACCACGCAACCTCCGCTCTTCAAATTCTGCCCTCCTTACTGTCCCCCAAGCCCGTCTACATTGTATGGGCGACAGGGCCTTCTCCTGCTATGCCCCCAAGCTCTGGAACTCTTTGCCCAAGGATATTAGAGAGTCACCTTCTCTAAACTCCTTCAAATCCAGACTCAAAACCTTCTTCTTCAGAAAAGCCTTTACTTAACAGGTTCCATTCTTCACCCCTCTGCTCTTCTTAATACCACCTTCCACGGTCTCCTATATTGTTATTGTTGTAATTATAATTGTGTCCTATCTTGTGAAATCTTCTTATTTATTTTTGTAGTCTTCTTATTTATTGTTATTGTCATCCTGTAAAGCACTTTGAGAAGCCACCTTTAAAGGCGCTATATAAAATAAAGTTTATTATTATTATTATGAGCATTTTAAATTCCTTCTGTATTGACAACTGTGCTTTAAAGTAATACTTCTGTTTACAATCCACAAATAACTACACAGAGAAATGACAAAACTGCTGATAAGATTTACGGTTACCTCAGGAAAGACATCTTTATCTAAACAGAACAGGTATGAGTCAAGATTTAAAATGGAAATTCATTAAGTATTTAGACCACAGCAGTAACAGTGGATTTCTATGAGCCTTGTGTCATTTTTCTTCAACTTGAAAATGTTAGCATGTGAAATGATGGAAAACTATTTTATTAAAAAGCCCGGCTAACAAAAAAAAAACTTACATCCATTTCACCTTGGTCAATGACATAGAAGTTATCACCTTCATCGCCTAAAGGAAATAAAAATAAATGGTAAACGGTACTGTGCAGGCTATGCAAATGTATAATCCAAGACTTTTTTTTTGTCATTGAATTTGAAAGGGATTCAACCAAACTATAAAGAATGAACTTTACAGGGCCCACGAATTTAAAAAGCAACTTACCTTGCTGAATAACAGTCTCTCCTGCAATATAGGTGACTGGAAACATGGCATCAAAGATGTCACTAAAATCAAGTGAAGCAGTATGAATTATTGCAATGAGTATAACTACAGGCAGTATTTGCACTCTTATTAAAACACAGCATCCACTTACCTTCTCTCATTATCGTCAAGATGTGCAAAAAGTACATTCTTTTCAATGGCTTTAGCCAGGGCTGCCATTGTTTTGTAGTCTTTTGGAATAACCTGAAAATGTTTAATGTACAAATTAAAAACTACATTAATACACAATTTCAGTCTTCAATTGCAGATTTTCTTTTTATCAGGTAACAAACATTATATTGATCATGTCTACTTTCTCGGATGCTATAGAGGGAAAATGCTGTTTTATTGCCTTTTGGGTTCCAAAGTAACACTTATTTTGAAAACCTACCACACAGCTTATTTACAATGATAAAAAGTGAGAGCTGTAATTTGAAATGAATCTATCACTGATGGTTAACTGTCCATACAGCACACCTGAGGAAGCAAGTCTGTTCCTTACTGACCGTCATTTATCATGGTTACCTTTCTGACGTAGGAGGCAGCATCCTCCTCGGTGTAGACCTCAGCACTGATAGCCCCGCGACGTCGGCGACCCTTCACGACAGGGTTCATCGGAGGAGAAATCTCATCCTCCCGTGAATCTGAGCGAGAGCTTGACTTCTGCTGGCTGAGAATCTGCTTCGCCTCCTCCTAAAAAGCGATAAACAGCCACTAGCTCAGCTGAGGAATTAGAACATTCTTGAATTTGTTGTGCTCTTATGTTCAACTAATTTATCCAACTTCATAAAGAAAAGCTATTATTCAGTTTGCCTGTCCAATTGATAAAATTAATACACAGACATTTTTCATATAATAGTACACAACAATGGAAACCTTCACTGACAATTAAGGAGTTTGAAAGTCAAATTCAATTCATGTATTTGAAAGAGAGGGCATGCTCAACATGTTTTTCCCCCTACCGATAATCCCTTAAAAGAATTTTAGCCAGTGACACAAAGGGTCCGCACAAAAAAAATGAAACTCATTAGCTTAGCTTACACGTATTACTTCTACGATTGTTTTATGATCTTTTTACTCATTTGGTTATTCATTTAGCCTGACAATAGGAATCATTCATGCACAGCTTGAGCACAACGAGAGTGCTGACCTTCTCACGTCTCTCGAAGTAGTCTCTGAGGAAGGCCATGGGCCGGTCGGGCCGAGAAGTGCACAGCTGGACAATGCAGTCCTTGAGCAGCTGCTGGATGTTGTGTTTCTGCACATAGAGCTCACACTCCCGCAGGCTCCTCTCCTCATCGCTGCTCGTGCTGCCAGACGCCATGGTTGCCTCCTGATCAGTTCAGACCAGCAACAAATAAAACACCCAAAGAGTTAAAGGGAAATCCACAACAAGCCTGGCATCCTCGTGTCCTTCTCTTTGCATGAACACAATAATACAAAACGGGAGAAAGGAATTCAGTTCTAAATTTAATGCAAGAACAATTATTTCAAGATCAAATGTAGTTATTACTTATTCCTTTACTTAAATTCAAAGATAACGCACAAAACGTGTAAGTGAAGACACTTAAATCCTTCATACAAAGAGTGAAAGTGTTTAAGACAAAACTGTTTATGTAGCCTTACATATGAAGTGTAAAAGTTTGCTCAGGTTTGAAACATACTCCTGTTGTTTAGACTGCAAGATCTTTGGTGAGAACCTAAACACAAAATACTATCAAAAATGTGGCTTTCAGATCAGCATGTTAATAAATGCAAAGTTTCTTTCCATTGAACATCTCTCTTCTATCTATTAACCACAGAAGTCAACCAACAGCATGAACGTGCAGTACATCCGGAGCTACTATCAACCAAAAAAGGAAACAGCTCTTTTTTAACTGCTCCATACCAGGATAGATTTAATGGTGGCCTCAACTATTGACCCATGATCTCTGTAAGCTCTTGAACATATGCCAGAGAAGGCCTCTTTTTCACATTTTAGCTTTGTTTGCAACAAAGTGAACTGTGCTGAAACGTCATTAGAAATGTTGAAGACCTGCTTGTCTTTATTGGCTTGTCTTAATATACTTAATACTTAAACCCAAAAGCAGCTTTCTTAAAACCAATGAAAATATTTCCATAACTTCAAATCATTAAGCAGATATTAAGAAATTACTTATTTTATTTGAACATATTACTAAAACAAAACAGATAAAGCGAGTGTACTAATTCATTCTGTTCCTCAACAGATCATTATTAGAGCAACACCTTGCTAAACAGTGCACTGCTGCTTGGATTCAGGTCAATACGAATCTCTTTAAGATTTGCCTATTTATGTACATAGTCAAAAATAAAATTTAGATAATGTATTAAAAGTTCTTAAACCAGTTTTCTTAAATCAAATATAAGAAACTTAAAAAGTTACAAAAGATTAAAAGCACTACAGAGAGGATGAAATAAGTATAGAAAAATGCTGAAGCAGGGCTGCAGAAATGTAAAATCTTTGCTCAGTTTCCTGCCTTACACAAAATAATTGTCCATGCCAATCAGTAACGATATATGCAAGTGAATAAATATATATACATGTATATAGTGTCACATGTTCAAATACAACATAGTAAGCACATGTAAATCTAAGGTCTGCTTCCTCTGAACTTGTGTTTCTTGCTTAGAGTGGGTAAAACTTGGCAGAAAACTCCCATCAAAAGTAGAATTCAATTTATGTATACATAAATTACACATAAGCCTTTGTGGTAGTTGATCATATTCACAGATATATCTAGACAAAAAATGACACTTAAATTTTAAATATTTTATATTTTCTAATATTCACAATCTTGCCATTTGCTGCTGTTTATTTTTGTAAAGAAAAAAGATAACTTTGTTCCAGATCATTATGTACACTTCAACACTGGAATGCATACAAAAACATTTTCTCTTCTAATCTTTGTGTTGATGTTGTTGCACCTGCAGGTAAGATCCTATAAATTCTATAAATAGGAAAAAAAACATTTTTGTTCAGCTCAATTTAATTAGTTGATTTAACCTATGACCATTACTTTATATTAAGGAACAAAAATGTATTTTAAAAATCAAAGGATCATTAATGCAAGTATCACATATATAAACAAAACTAAACACTGCCAACTCTGTCTCCAAATGAACATGGATTTAATGCAAGTGCAATAAAGTGCCAAAACACAACATGAAGTTACATGTACTTATAAATGCTACATTGATTTCACAAATAAGACTTAAACGTAATGAATGAAATGTAGGCTTTCCATTTGTAATACGAAGGCTGTGGGTTTAAATCACAGGTGAGACACCGCTGTTGTACCTTTGCGCAATTTGTATTGTATTTGTGTATATTTCATATATACTGTTCCAGCAAAATACCCAGCTGTATAAACAGGTGCAAACATAAGTTGCTTTGGATAAAAATGGAAGCCACATAAGTCAGTAGTAAATTAGGAAACTATAGAGGATTCCTTCATTGCAGAAATATTAACAAACCCTATTGATTTACTAAATATCAAAAAGTTAATTTTTAAAACAACTTAAAAAAAGCTAATTTCATTAAACAGTTTAAAATCAATTTTAGTTTTCCTGCACAAAAAAACAAAGAACTAAAACAGCCGGAATGCTAAAACACCCGACAAATACAGGAAACAAATATGGAAATCTTGAAAAACCATTTAAATACTGATACTCTGCCCTCTCCGTTATATTTAGAAACAATTTTTATTAAACAAGTAAAGGTCATTACAGTTTGAACTGTCTAACTGCACCTCATGCTTCATCTTATTAGTAAAGGGGGCTGTGTTGTTTTAAATATTCCAATTTTGTTTTCTTATCTCACCGACTTGCTACTGAATAAAACTCTGACTTTCCGATCTGTGTTATACCACGATATCACAGGACCTGGCCGCCAGACCTCTAGCTGCAAATCAGGATCTGTTTAAAAACAAAATATTTGACTAATTTGCACGATATAACTTTTCCAAACGAATAAAGAATTTAATGATCTATCAGATAGGCCACGAATCCCAGCACTGTATATCAAAGCTTGCCAAACTGATCTCAACACCATACAACAAAACTGAAACACACAACATGCAGAATATCAAAAGTTATACGTCGCTTGCATGTTTGTATAACTCGACTTTGCATATTAAACTGGGTTCTATCTTATAATTTCAACAAAAACGGTGTCAGCTGTAAGCGTTTATGTGACTGTCACAAAGCATTTAAACTGATTATAAACTTGAATAATTAGCATAACATGTAAACCCATGATAAGCAAAAACATCAATGACTTGTCAAGTACTTGTTTTTTTTTTTTGGTTAACAGTGGAAAAAACACACTCCTACATTTCAATGGGTACTGATGCCATTATAAAAATCTATACAGCAAACGAGGAAAAAGTTAACCGACACACTGCTCTGTGCATGTAAGATAATCATGAACATCGAGATCACTCCACATCAAATATAAAACAGGAGACATTAGGGTCTCCAAGGCAGTATAAACGTTAGGTAATTTCAACGGTCTTTTGCCTTCCGAATTTGTCGCGATTTCCGAAATAAAATGGGGCACAGTCGAGAGTCTTTGACCGAACTGACAACATAGCGGTGAGCGTCTGTAAACAGCATCTGACAGCAGGCTCTCTTCTCGCCATCAAACGAGGGGGTATCAAATTCACGGAAGAAACGCCATCTTCAATAGGACACGTAACTATCCAATAAATATACAAATCCTTTTAGAAGTTTCTTACGCGAAGGCTCGCGAGGGTAAAGAGAACTTTGAGAGTCGCGTAAACATATTTTGGGGCCGCAGAGCCCTCTTCCTAGTGACGCCATCTTGAAAAGCTATCATAACAAACGGGAGGCGCAGACGACACGACTAGCGGTTTCTCGCAATTCGCTCTCGTACATAACTCCAGTATCTGACAAAGAAGCCTTACAAAACAGACGGCCAACGACTTACCCAAGCCGGTAGGATTTACGTTTCCGTTCGTTGGCCTATATTTTCTCACTGACACTGAAATAAACTCCTCGCTTCTCTTTTCCCCAGTCCTTGGATGGCTGCCCCACCGGAAACGTGGCAGGACCAATCACAAGCGACCATTGACGTCAATTGGCCTCGTTCTGACACGATAGCTGTAACCCTTAGCAACCTTAAAGGGCAAGTTTGAACGAATTCATGACGTCAGAACAAGAACCTGGCGTCAGGATTTGTGCCGGAAGTGGTCAAACACAGCAATGGTTAATGTATATTATTATTGTCCTTCTTGTGGAGACGAAAAACGTGGTTCTCCGTTGGAAATATATATTTTTAATCTATCTCATTTTATTTAAAATACATATGCTGTGATTCAACTCTAAAGAAGACTCTTTTAACCATTTACCCAATCCCATAATAACAGATCAAGGTTAACTGAGGTAGTGTTGAAATTTAGATATCACCTTTACTTACTGACAAAACCATTGGATAACAGCATTATGAAATATATACCTATTCTTTAAAAATGTTTTAATGCATGTTTACAACATAGTAGTTCAGGTGGGTAGCTGCGTCAGCATGCGTAGGCTGCAAAGGAACAAGTAATAGGTTTATTCCATGCTGAAAAAAAGAAGAAAGAGAACACAACATTTCGGCCGTGGAGCCTTCTTCAGGTGTGAGAGAGACAGGGCAGTAGGCAAAGGTAAAGTAGCGGGAGAACAAAGGTTGGGAGGGAGGAGGAGTGAGAGGCGGGAGCAGGGGACAGAAAGACAGGCCAATCAAGAGGTGTGAAATGAAACTTCCAATGAATGGAGAAAATTAAAAGAACAGTAGTCTGTCGTTAAGGGAAGGGAGAATGTGTGATCCTAGCTGCAGAATAATTTTAGTTTCGGTGGTCTTTCTGATGTATGAGTTCGGAAAACCGTCTTTGAGAACACAGACGGAGAGATTAGAGTGGTCGTGGCCGTCAGAGGTGAAATGAGAAACAATGGGTTTGGAGAGATCTTTAATCTTCACAGCCCTGACGTGTTCTCTGAAGCGGTCTCCAAGTCTCCTTCCTGTTTACAACATTTCAAGCCACATTTGGCTTGGAAATGTCATGAAACTGACCTGCCTATAACTTTATAGTAGTCAAATTATTAAATTACATCTGAGGAATCTATTTCAATCTACTCGGAAGAAGCAATTTTTCTTAAACAGATTTGAAAATCCTTCCTTGGGGGTGATTCATATCCCCAGGCCAAAATGTTCTGAGTGTTCTTCTCTAAAATGCAAAAATAAATTATTTAAACAATTTTTTTTTTAGTTTTGAACAGAGAAAACTACAAAGAGACCAGGCTGAAATATTCACATGCTTTTAAAGTCATCCCAATGGCATACAGAGCAACACAGAAACACATACCAGAGACTATAAATAGACACTTTGAGGAAGTTCATAAACAGAGAGTTGATTTAGTCTTCAGCGTTTACCATGCTGCTACTGGTATTCCTGTCAGAATTATACTCTTTTACTTGTACTTAAACATACCACTCCTCCTCTTGGCAAATTCCAGGAGCTTGCTGAGGGCTGAAAACACAACCCCCTCCTTCTCTTCCCATCTCTCTCCTCCCTCACGGCTGCCTGTGCTGGCCCGTCCCTGAACACACCTCCATTCCTATTGACTGTCTGGAATCCAGAAATACAGCCCAACCACAGAAATTCTCAGGTGTGGGGAAATTAGGCAAACCAGTGTCCTCCGCATTACTGACTCAGTCACTCCACTGCCATACAGCCGCCGTCCCTGCAGGGTGAGTGCCACTACCATTTCATGTTCTTTTGCAAATTGTGTCTGCTTCTGGGGAGGAAAGCAATTTTTTGAAATCCACACGACCAATACTCTTTTATATCTTAGGTGCATGTAAAACACCTACTTACAGTGTACTGTGTTCCCTTAGTGAAGTGTGACTGTGTCGAACTACCAGGTCCAACAGTGGACATCTTTATGGGACTGTCAGGCTAATAAGGCAGCACAGTGTATTTATATTAATACCCAGTTTGGTGCAGTGGCTCTGTGGCTAAGGATTTGCGCCTGTGGCTGGAAGGTTGCTGGTTTGTATCCCGCGGCTGGCAGGGGAATCCCACTCCGTTGGGCCCCTGAGCAAGGCCCTTAACCATAACTGCTCCAGGGGCACTGTGTAAGTGGCTGACCCTGTGCTCTGACCCCAAGCTTCTCTGCTTGTCTGTGTGTCTCATGGAGAGCAAGTTGGGGTATGTGAAAAGACAAATTCCTAATACAGGAAATGTTATATGACCAATTAAGTGTTTTCTGTGGATCTTGTGTCAATTAAATTATCTTATCACACAATACATTAGGGTCTTAGTTCTAAAGAAGTAAGGATCAATATAAAAGAAACATCTCAGAATAGTGAGATAAGAAAGCACCATGAAGATTTAAGCTACACAGCTTTGACTAATTTAAAAATATATAGATATATCATTCAATGCTCTGAAATCTAAATTCACAGTTATGAAATGGTGGTTAGCCTGCTTTTTAACAGGGCGCAAGAAAAAGCAAAGTTTGAGAAGAACTGGCACAATCTTATCATTGGAAAAACACAGGGAAAAAAAACAGGTGTGTCGTTCTGTCTGAAAGGCAACTCGATCTCAGTGCCTCACAATCTCCCAGCTTTGCACTAAAGATCTGTTGAATGTAAATTTGGAATGAAGACCCAATGTATGATATCCAAGTAAAGATTTATAACCCAATTGACCCAAGTTTTTTTGCTTTGTCATGAAAAGTAAGAACTGTGTAAAAACAGCTATACCACTGTCACTAGAGCCAAGAATGCTGCAGATTACACTTGTATGCAATGGAATACAAGCGTATTATTCAGGTTGGTTATAAATATAAAGGTTTTTTTATATTTCTTAAACTTTTAATTTCCCTCAACAGGAGCTTAATTTTACACACAACAGTTATATTTTCCATGCTGATGGAAAAGACTCAGTGAATACAAAAATATGCTCATGAAGTTCTAAGGCTATGCAGGGTGCTGTCAAAAGTAGGCAGGGTTCCTTGCTTTATTGATGTGCTTCTCTGTGCTCTTGCTGCAGGGTGCTCAAAATCCTGGACAACACATTCCAAGAGCCTCCCTTGTTGAAACATGTCTCTGTACAGCTTCGGACTTGATCCGTTGTCATGTCATGCCTGGAATAAAGACCGAACTCGTAAGTAAAAAAAACTGGTCGAGCAGCTTCATCCTACTCCAGTCTTAGGGGTCCATCCTCTATGCATTGTGCAATGATTTTGTCAAGCCTGTGTAATACCTATCTACCGATCTATTTTCTAACTGCTGTATCCAATACAGAGTCGCAAGGGAGCCTGAGCCTATTCCTGATAGTGTGTAACATCCACGTAATATCCACCACCACCATTTTAGGTCTTTGCTCAACACTTTTGTCTGTATCTTTCTATTTGGGCCATAAATAGTTTCTGTTACATGTCTATGTCTTTCTGCCTTAACAGACATTCAGGAGGTCTTTGAGTATGTTTTCTCATGAAAAAGTTTAGATGCTTTACTTATAAGGGAAAAATAGCCTGAAACTGAATAGATTTTTTTCTGTTGGTGAGGAAAAGTGTTTAAAAGTCTCATCTTTCTTTTGCGGGGTGGTGATTAGTGAACTTGATATCACACTTTTAATGGGCTAAAATGCCACGACGTGAGAGCCAGAATCGTTAGTTCAGTAAATACTATACTGTATGTAAGCAAAGTAATATGTTTAATATTTTTTTCCCTTGCAGAAATCGCCATCAGTCCCAACAATAATGAGGTCCACATTTACCAGAAAAAGGGGAAAGAATGGAATAAGATCCATGAGCTGAAAGAGCACAGTGGTCGCATCACAGGTAGTGCAACTTTGGAGAAGAATCTATGACTGAATCGACATTACCTTTAAAATAGTTAATTGTTTGAAGCAGTGTGGCCTCTGTGCATCACAGAGCAGCAACCAAATACATAGAAAATCAAAACATGCAGCTGTTGCATCCTTGTATTAAGGTAACTGAAACACTTTTATACTGTATATACAGTACATATGCAATTGTGATTAAAGTCTCAAGTTTTAAATAAAGAAACAAAATTTAAAAATAGTCATGGAAGTCAGGACTGTAATGTTTCTCATTATGTATAACCTTGCTATCTTTTAAAACATAAATTCCTTTTCTGTCAGTTTTGGACACAGCATTCTCTCTTGCACAGAGTACATTCTTCAGCACTTTGTTTTGACTTCTATTCAATCAGTTCACACATACTGTACATACAGCATGTGTTTTTACATTTCAAGTCTTCACTGCACTTTATTGTAAACATGGGATAATGTAGAAAATGTTAATGATCAAGAGGTAGAAACAGACTCTTTCAAGAACATAAGACTTTCAGAACAGGCTGTCTGTTTGGCCCAAGTAACTTCTTGGTTGCTAGCAGGTGATAGATCAGAGGACCCTATCCACGCATTTCTAGAGGGAAATCAGGGAATTAACATACATTTTGCTGAGTGTATTATGTTTTGAAATGAAATAAAAGTTTTGTGGTTGGGTGGCTTGTTCCAGTTCCCCACAACCCTTTGTGTACAGCCAAGTGCTTTTCTTTCTTACATTAACTTCCCCTTGGTGGTATTCACTGATGTCTTCTGGGTCATGTTTCACAGTTGTCTGTGAAGACGTCCATTGATTTGACTTTGTCATTACCTTAGAGAATTTTTAATACTTAAATCAAGAACCCTCACACTTGAATTCATTCGAGACTGAAGAAATTCAGTTTCTCTAACCTCTTCGGACTGACTCCAGTGTAGATATGTCCTTTTTGAAATGTAATGACTAACCCTGGGTACAGTATTCTAAATGAGGTCTTTCAAATACATTACATAATTTAACATCATTGCCATGTTAACGTCAAAAAGCCTTCTTTTGGTATCATGATTGTATGTAACATTTCATTATCTGACTGCTTTAGTTTTTGGGAATAACTCATGATCAGCTATGATCATAGTACTGGGGCAATGTTATAGGTTTAGCCTGTGTGTGTGCTTTCAGGTATAGACTGGGCTCCCCAGTCCAACCTCATTGTGACCT